>NC_060183.1:45375268-45675268 GCF_021184085.1 Oncorhynchus gorbuscha | reverse complement strand
AATCAGGGTTAGTTTGGCAGCTGGGGTGAAAGAGGAGCGATTACGATAGAGGAAACCAAGTCTAGATTGAACTTTAGCCTGCAGCTTTGATATGTGCTGAGAGAAGGATAGTGTACCGGTTAACCATGCTCCCAAGTACTCTAAACCTCTCAGTGGTATTCTTCTTACCAAACCACACTTTGTTTTGGAGGTGTTCAGAACAAGGTTAATGGTAGAGAAAGCTTTTTGGACACTAAGAAAGCTTTGTTGTAGAGCATTTAACCTCTCTGGGAAATGTGGGACAGTAGCGTCCCACCTCGCCAACAGCCAGTGAAAGTTCAGGGCGCCAAATTCAAAACAACAAAAATCTCATAATTAAAATTCCTCAAGCATACAAGTATTTTACACCATTTTAAAAGATAAATTCTTGTTAATCTTGCCACCGTGTCTGATTTTAAAAATGCTTTACAGCGAAAGCACCACAAACGATTATGTTAGTTCACCACCAACTCAAAGAAAAACACAGCCATTTTTCCAGCCAAAGAGAGGAGTCACAGAAAGCACAAATAGAGATAAAATGAATCACTAACCTTTGATCTTCATCCGATGACACTCATAGGACTTCATGTTACACAATACATGTATGTTTTGTTCGATAAAGTGCATATTTATATTTTAAAAAATCTAATTTTACATTGGCGCGTTACGTTCATGAGTTCTAAAACATGCGGTGATTGTGCAGAGAGCCTCATCTATTTACATAAATACTCATTATAAATGTTGATGAAAATACAAGTGTTATACATGGAGTTAGAGATATACTTCTCCTTAATGCAAACGCTGTGTCAGATTTTCAAACAATATTTACGGAAAAACCAAACCATGCAATAGTCTGAGTACAGTGTTCAAACAACAAACAAAGCAGCCAAAAAGATATCCGCCATATTGGGTAGTCAACATTAGTTATAAATAGCATTATAAATATTCACTTACCTTTGATTTTGATCTTCATCAGAATGCACTCCCAGGAATCGCAGTTCCACAATAATTGTTTGTTTTGTTCGATAATGTCCATCATTTATGTCCAAATAGCTTCTTTTGTTAGGGCGTTTGGTAAACAAATCCAAAAGCGCGTTCAGGTCCAGCCGAACGTCGGACGAAAAGTTTAAAAAGTTCTGTTACAGCCCGTAGAAACTTGTCAAACTAAGTATAGAATCAATCTTTAGGATGTTTTTATCACAAATCTTCAATAATGTTCAAACCGGAGAATTCCTATGTCTGTAGAAAAGCAATGGAACGAGAGCTAACTCTCTCGTGACCTCGCCTCAGAGCCTGTGGCACTCTGCCAGACACCTGACTCATTCCTCTCTCATTCGGTCCCACCCCACTTCACAGTAGAAGCCTCAGAACGTTCTAAAGACTGTTGACATCTAGTGGAAGCCTTAGGAAGTGCAACATAACCAATATCCCACTGTATCTACAATAGGGGCTGAGTTAAACTACAAGCCTCACATTTCCCACTTCCTGGTTGGATATTTCTCAGGTTTCCACCTGCCATATGAGTTCTGTTATACTCACAGATATCATTCAAACAGTTTTAGAAACTTCAGAGTGTTTTCTATCCAATACGACTAATAATATGCATATATTAGCATCTGGGACAGAGTAGCAGGCAGTTTACTCAAGGCACCTTATTCATCCAAGCTACTCAATACTGCCCCCCCTTGTCAACAAGAAGTTAACACAAAATCTGGGGAGGGGCCAGCTGAGTATAAGGCTGTATCATCTGCATATAAATGGATGAGAGCGCTTCCTACTGCCTGAGCTATGTTGTTGATGTAAATTGAGAAGAGCGTGAGGCCTATGATCGAGCCTTGGGGTACTCCCTTGGTAACAGGCAGTGGCTGAGACAGCAGATTTTCTGACTTTATACACTGCACTCTTTGAGATAGTTAGCAAACCAGGCCAAAGACCTGTCAGAGACACCAATACTCCTTAGCCGGCCCACGAGAATGGAATGGTCTACCGTATCGAAAGCTTTGGCCAAGTCAATATAAATAGCACAGAATTGCTTAGAATATAGGGCAATGGTGACATCATTGAGGACCTTTTAAGGTTGCGGTGGCACATCCATAACCTGAGCGGAAACCAGATTGCATACCAGAGAGAATACTATATACATCTAGAAAGCCAGTCAGTTGACTATTGACAAGTTTTTCCAACACTTTTGATAAACCGGGCAAAATAGAAATAGGCCTTTAACAGTTAGGATCAGCTTGATCGCCCCCCTTTAAATAAAGGACGAACCATTGCCTTCCAAGCAATGGGAACGTCCCCAGAAAGGAGAGACTGGTTAAAAAGGTTGGAGATAGGCTTTGTGATGATTGGGGCAGCAACCTGAAAGAAGAAAGGGTCTTGAAAGAGTTGCCAGAACAATTTGAGACACCCAAAATATTTTAGTCTACGCTGACGTGGAATCATCCCAAATTTAGTCGAATAACTCTTCAAAGGAATTTGTTCTTTTGTATGTGTTATAGTGGGAGTTTTCAGTATATTCTTGGTGTCCTAATTACAGTTTGATAGGGCCCACGCTGAGCTGTTCTGCATTCAGGGGATGGGCAGCACTCTATTCTGTACGCTGTACATATTGGAGAACTTCACTGACCCAGATAAACACAGAAAACGGGGATGGGAGGATTCGCTTTGCAGCTGATGCATTTAAATTTTAACAGAATAGCTTAGGCCGACTTATTAAAATGCCCAGGCCTGCAAGAAGCAGAAATGTCTGCTACGGCATGTGCTCATATGGGTGCGGGGAGGAGTTTACTAAGGATGACCTCATTGCCCCCTTTTAACTTTCTCTCTCAGTCCGATGCAGCATCTATGACATTTTAGAGGATATCGTGAATACTGTCACAATTAAGAAGAGAAACAACAATTCCACGTTCCATCGAACCAGGGTATGATTTTGGCTACTTGATTTAATAATGTTTGTCTTGCCCGAGTCCAAATTTACAACAAACCTTTGGAAATAGCGAAGTGTTGTGATGGATTGTTTTGAAAGGTGGACTAATGGTCCAGTTTTGATGCAAAAGCTGCATGCATACTGTTGCTTCTGTAGAAGATTATTTATGCCATATAACAGGGATTTCATCTTGTTTGTTGTTAGTCTCGAAATGCTTTCGACCTGTAGAAAATCACAAAGCAAAGAGTGGAGCAAAGGACGGGAAAATGCCAGAATGCCAGTCCCAGCAATAGAATGTAACGAGTGAGAGAAAGATGAGGAGTCGAGGGAGTTTTACAGTACTGATCAAGTCCATCTCATTCAATGGAGCTGATTTACTTCAGCACCACTGCAGCTTGACTCACAGATAGCTGCTGCTATTCCTAGGCATTACTGTAGCTTAGCTTGCTACAGCAGGGGCTACTGTTGGAATAGTGGCTAGAACGCATATTGTAAAGTCATTAGCGCACCTTCCTGATCTCTACAAAGCCAACTGCAGTCAGAAGTCCTCTGTCAAGTCTCTCCATTCATTTTTTTCTAATGTAATAGTGAGGTCATATTTAGCCCTGGCTCTGTCAGCCATTGCTGTTTTATTTTAAGTGTACAGTATGCTGGTTTGAGGAGGAGTGAGGCGGAGCTCTAGGAGATGACACTGTTTTACAAATCAAATGAGTTCCTGCCATCACTGAGCAAGATTTGCATTTCTGCTACTACCGCACGAAGGAACAGCGTTCTCTGCCAGTTTTCCCTCTTGCTTCCAGTTCACTTCAGAGTGCTGCACCAACACAATCACCTGACCCATGGGGCAGTCCAAGACAATTGAATTAGCCTATTTCTTTCAAAATGTCTTTATGACGGAATACTGACTGACTGAAGCCATTTACAATGTAATGGCAATCGCCTTTCAATCTCTCATGTTTTTCCTGTTCTTCCTCTTTTGACAGTTTCCATCCCACCACACTTTATTTCCCTTTTCTGTTGACTTTCTTTCATTATTAGGCAAGTACCACGTCAGAGGTAGTACCTGTACCGTAGTTCCTTA
The DNA here is from genome assembly GCF_021184085.1 of Oncorhynchus gorbuscha. Classification (NCBI taxonomy): domain Eukaryota; kingdom Metazoa; phylum Chordata; class Actinopteri; order Salmoniformes; family Salmonidae; genus Oncorhynchus; species Oncorhynchus gorbuscha. The sequence goes on along the minus strand of NC_060183.1, from coordinate 45,671,243 downwards.
TTTGTGTTGATTCATGAAGCCTTTGAACTTTGTCTATGGTCAAACATGGGTAGAGAATTCTATGTCCACTCTAACTTACATGATGCCCAAGTGACTACTACAACCATGCACTACTGCCAGCAGATAGTCCATCTGCTCTTGTTCAGGTGCCCTAGAACGTTGCCGTGTCTGTGTGAAGGCAACCATATGTGACTGTCATGTTTACACTGCAGAGAGAAACTGACTGGGCTGCTACAGCGTTAGAACTGTTTGCCATCAAACCAGATTATATTACAATGGTCTGACACGGCTGCCGTGTGAATGGCCATAGCAGCCACCCAGCATGCAAAAAAAAGCTTGACGCTCGCTATGTTTAAAGTTCTACCACCAGCAGGTGAGCAGAGTGCCACTTAAGACATGATTTACATCTCTGGTGGGTAGCCCCCAGTTAGAGGACTGCTACAAGCCTTCGACAAGCCCCTTATGTTATTTACATCTCTGGTGGGTAGCCCCCAGTCAGAGGACTGCTACAAGCCTTCGACAAGGCGCCTTTCCCTGCCTAGCAAATGTAAATGCCTGCAGTTTGCTACATGGCATTGTTACCTGGATTGGAACCAGTGCTATGGTCCGATGAATTGAAAATGGAGCTCTTTGGCCACGCACACCAGTGGTGTGTTTGGCTTCGAAATAAGGATATGTAAGCGGAAAAGAACCCCAAAATATGGTGGTGGATCAAATCTAAAGTTATTGGTCTCGTAAAATATTTAAAAGGCTCTGCGCCGCTACCTTCGCAGGGTGAGGTATTGAAAACAGTGTACCAGTAATTTTGACCCAAATCTTTTTAAGATTACTTGTTAACCCCCTCGATGTCCACGCCTCTCTGGTAATCTAATTAGCGTTTTAAAAAGTCAGTTTAAGCTAGAGCGAGTGCATTCGGAAAGTATTCAAACCCCTTGACTTTTTTACCTATTTTGTTTTACATTACAGCCTCATCAATCTACACACTATATTACAAAGCAAAAACATTTTTTTATAACTTTTTGCAAAGTTCTAAAAAAAGATCAAATTTAAGTATTCAGACCTTTTACTAAGTACTTTGTTGAAGTACCTTTGGCAACAATTACAGCCTCGAGTCTTCTTGGGTATGACGCTACAAGCTTGGCACACCTGTATTTGGGTAGTTTCTCCCATTCTTCTCTGCAGATCCTCTCAAGTTCTGTCAGGTTGGATGGGGAGCATCACTGCACAGCTATTTTCAGGTCTCTCCAGAGAAGTTCGATTGGATTCAAGTCCGGGCTCTGGCTGGGCCACTCAAGGACATTCAGAGACTTGTCCCGAAGCCGCTCCTGCATTGTCTTGGCTGTGTGCTTAGTGTCGTTGTCCTGTTGGAAGGTGAACCTTTGCCCCAGTCTGAGGTCTTGAGTGCTCTGGAGCAGGTTTTCATCAGAGATCTCTCTGTACTTTGCTCCATTCATCTTTCCCTCGATCCTAACTTAGTCTCCCAGTCCGTGCCGCTGAAAAACATCCCCACAGCATGATTCTGCCACCACCATGTTTCACCCTAGGGATGGTATTGGCCAGGTGATAAGCGGTGCCCGGTTTCCTCCATGCGTGATGCTTGGCATTCAGGCCAAAGAGTTCAATCTTGGTTTCATCAGAGAATCTTGTTCTCATGGTCTGAAAGTCCTTTAGGTGCCTTTTGGCAAACTCCAAGTGGGCTGTCATGTACCCTTTTACTGAGTAGTGGCTTCTGCCTGATTGGTGGAGTGCTACAGAGATGCTTGTCCTTCTGGAAGTTTCTCCCATCTCCACAGAGGAACTCTGGAGCTCTGTCAGGGAGGTGACCAAGAACCTGATGGTCACTCAGAGAGCTCCAGAGTTCCTCTGTGGAAATGGGAGAAACTTCCAGAAGGACAACAGTCTTTCATCAGTCCTTTTACATGAAAATGCCCATAAGGAAAATTAAGTCTAGACCAGATTTCCCCAAATATTCTGTTAACAAATGTTTTATTACTATGTTATACTATATGAACCCTCAATTGAATTATACACAAGCCTATTCTCTTTTACAGAAAGTCAAAAGGTCTATGCATAGTGACAGTCACACGTTAACTTCCCAAGCAAAGTCTCCATTTTCTGACTCATCGACTTTAGGTCTTAGCTCAATTTCTGAATGTCATAGAGACAAACCAAAGATATTCCCATGTGCATCAGTCTCGTCTATCTCTGGCATTTTACAGCTTGTTTCACAGAGTTATGCGTTGTTATAGATCGGCTCATACAATCCCGAATTTGTAAAAAATAGATGTTTAAAATTACCACTCATATCAAGGAAGGTCCCGTGACACTTTGGTGTCCCCCACAATTTTGAAAAAAATGGCCAAACCATTGAACAAGTGGTGCAGTGAGTAGGTTAGATTGTGTTTTGAAGACATCAGTGCTGCCCGTAGTGGAAGCCAATGAAGCAGAGCGTTAAAAGCATCTTGTCAGAATCAAAGGGAAATTACTCTGGTGTTCCACTGAAATACCAGTTGTCCTTTGAAAGGGTCTGTAACCTGGAGCTCTGGGCCTGATTGGTAATCTCCTCTGGGCAGATCCATCCTACGTCCCATCCTATAGTGGGCTGAGAGAGTCCCTGAACTCTGAATCATGTCCCCATTGTGTCAGTCTGGATCTCTCACACGCTCCAGGTGATGGGCTGAGTAGAGCACTGGGCTGGCTCGACCCAAACCCGCAGGAGCCAGGAAAAAAGGCAGCAAATTGTTTACTGTATGTTTATGCTCTGTTTACAATCACATGGTCCAAAAGTTCCGTCTTGGTCTCATCAGCCAATCTTTAGGATAATCAAATGGCCAGTTCAGTGGCACTTTGCCAAAATCCTTGCTATTTATAAATGAATTATTCTCTTTTCTAAATGTGTGTGTAGATAGTCTACTGTGTAGGGACACTGTAGTCACTCAAAACCGTGTAGTGGTGGATTATTGCAATTCAATGAAACAGAGACAAGTGTGATTTTAATTAGGAGATTCATATGCACAGTAATGCTGAAGTAAGTCAAATGCATCAATGAGTGACATTGAGATGGGATGCTTCAGCACTTCTTTGTGATTATTTATCCACTTAGATATTGTTTATCCAATTTCATGGAAAATTGTCTTACTTCCACTGCATGGGGTTTTGGCAAAAGGATTTCAGACATCAAAGACTCAGTAAAGAAACGTATGATGCTGAATTCCTCTCTTTTTAGCCATGGGATACAAAATATGGGCTATATCCCAGCCACTTTGTCATGTTTAAGAAATAACGTCATGGCGACTAAGCTTTTCATTCAAACAGTATCGGAGCAGGGGCCGTATCTATAATGTGTCTCAGACTAGAAAATTGGTCCTGACAATAGACACTTTACGCCTACTCTTATGGGTAAAAAATAAAAGCTATGCATGAAGCCTCTTTTAGTCAAGTCCTACCTAGTCGACAGATTATTTAGGAGACCTCATGAGATGTCCTAAAAGGCAGCGAGTTAGTGGTTCCCGCGCCATATACAGGCAATTGCTTTGGAGTTTTAAAAATGTATTTATATATTTATACATACATACATACATACATACATACATACATACATACATACATACATACATACATACATACATACATACATACATACATACATACATACATACATACATACATACATACATACATACATACATACATACAGTGGGGCAGAAAAAGTATTTTTAGTTCTCCCACTTAAAAAGATGAGAGGCCTGTAATTTATCATAGGTACACTTCAACTATGACAGACAAAATGAGGAAAAAAATCCAGAAAAATCACATTGTAAGATTTTTTAAATGAATTTATTTGCAAATTATGGTGGAAAATAAGTATTGAATTGTACCTATGATGTGCTCATACCTATGATGAATATTACAGGCCTCTCATATTTTTAAGTGTGAGAACTTGCACAATTGGTGGCTGACTAAATACTTTTTTGCCCCACTGTGTGTGTGTGTATATATATATATATATATATATGATTTTACTGAGTTACAGTTCATGTAAGGAAATCAGTCAATTGAAATAAATTAATTTGGCCGGTAGCTGGCAGGTAGCTTAGTGGTAAGAGCATTGGACTAGTAACTAGTAATCTGTCGTTCTGCCCCTGAACAAGGCAGTTAACCCACTGTTCTTAGGCCGTCATTGAAAATAATAATTTGTTCTTAACTGACTTGCCTAGTTAAATATAGGTAAAATAAATGTTTTAAAATTGACTGGGAATACAGATATGTATGTGTTGGTCACAGATAACTTTTAAAAAAGGTAGGGGTATGGATCAGAAAACCAGTCAGTATCTGGTGTGCCCACCATTTGCCTCATGCAGCGCGACACATCTCCTTCCCATAAAGTTGATCAGGCTGTTGATTGTGGCCTGTGGAATGTTGTCCCGCTCTTCAATGGCTGTACGAAATAGCTGGATATTGGTGGTAAGGATCTGTGCACAACATGCTGTCGTACATGTCAACCGAGAGCTCAATGGGTGATTGGTCTGGTGAGTACGCAGGCCGTGGAAGAACTGGAACGTATGTTTTCAACTTCCAGGAATTTTGTACAGATCCTTGCAACATGGGACTCTGCATCATCATGCTGAAACATGAGGTGATGGTGGCGGATGAATGGCACGACAATGAACCTCAGGATCTCGTCACGGTTTCTCGGCATTCAAATTGCCATTGATACAATGCAGTCGTGTTCATTGTCCGTAGCTTGTGACTGCACATACCGTAACCCCACCGCCACCATGGGGCACTATGTTCTCAATGTTGCCATCAGAAAATCGCTCGCCCAGGGCCTCCTGGGTGGCGCAGTGGTCTAGGGCACTGCATCGCAGTGCTAGCTGTGCCACCAGAGACTCTGGGTTTGGGGAGACCGGGATTAGGGGAGACCGGGATTAATCCGTGAACGAGCACACTTCTCCGCCGTGCCGGTGAGCATTTTCCACATAAGTCGGTTGCGATGCCAAACTGCAGTCAGGTCAAGACCCTGGTGAGGACGATGAGCACACAGATGAGCTTCGCTGAGACAGTATCTGACAGTTTATGCAGAAAGTCTTCGGTTGTGCAAATCCACAGTTTAATTAGCTATCCGGGTGGCTGGTCTCAGACGATCCCGCAGCTGAAGAAGCTGGATGTGGAGGTCCTGGGCTGGCGTGGTTACACATGGTCTTCTGTTTGTTTGAGGCCGGTTGGAGGTACTGCCAAATTTAAAAAACAATGTTTAATGTGGTTTATGGTACACCAATTAACATTCAATTCTCTGGCAATGGCTCTGGTGGACGTTCCTGCAGTCAGCATGCCAATTGCACGCTCCCTCAACTTGAGACATCTGTGGAATTATGTTGTGTGACACAACTGCACATTTTAGAGTGGCTTTTTTATTGCCCCCAGCACAAGGTGCACCTGTGTAATGATCATGCTGTGTAATCAGGTTGACGGATTATCTTGACAAAGGAGAAATGCTCACGAACAGGGATGTAAACAAATTTGGGCACAACATTTGAGAGAAATAAGCTTTTAGTGTGTATATAACATTTCTGGGATCTTTTTTTATTTCAGCTCATGAAACATGGGATCAACACTTTACATGTTGTATTCATATTTTTGTTCAGTGTATATATTCCTGTATGATCAATCCATAAATAACCTAGGCCTTCATGCAGCAGTTTCTCCTGCGCTTTTGACAAGGATTTCACCATGATGCCTATTTCACATGATATGCCTAAATACTTATAACCTCCTAGGCTAATAAAATTAAATCAAATGTATTTATATAGCCCTTCGTACATCAGCTGATATCTCAAAGTGCTGTACAGAAACCCAGCCTAAAACCCCAAACAGCAAGCAATGCAGGTGTAGAAGCACGGTGGCTAGGAAAAACTCCCTAGAAAGGCCAAAACCTAGGATGAAACCTAGAGAGGAACCAGGCTATGTGGGGTGGCCAGTCCTCTTCTGGCTGTGCCGGGTGGAGATTATAACAGAACATGGCCAAGATGTTCAAATGTTCATAAATGACCAGCATGGTTGAATAATAATAATAAGGCAGAACAGTTGAAACTGGAGCAGCAGCAGTCAGGTGGACTGGGGACAGCAAGGAATCACATTTTTTCCTTTTGATTATTCCATTAACCTACATGTTATTTCAAGTTGGGCTATTGAATGCATCCAAGGCCTATGTGAACTTGTGTTTGGTGAAAATGATAGACCTTCCAAACATTTTATGCAACATTATCAGCAACGGACTTGATGCCTACTGTGCCAAAGCGATTTAGTTGTTGGAACGGGAGTGACGAGTGGGAGTGACGAGTGTGTTGACATAACAGTAGCCTAATATTATAGAATGTTGGCTTTTAACAACCATCATACTGTATGATTCAGTGCAATATGCCTATCACATTATTCAACATATCAGAATTGATAAAAAGATTTAAGAGTAGACAAAGTGATCGTGTCAGGCAAAAATATCAAGCTTTTTAAAATCTTTGCAACATTTGATGTAGTCACATTCACTGTGATTGTCTGAGGCTATGGAGTTCACAGCTGGCGAGCCTCGTCGCCATTGGTTATTCCCCATAATTTGCAACAATGTCAATAAGCGTCATTGCCATCTTTCCTTTGGGGTACCTCAAACTGTCGCGATTACTGGCTGAGGTTGAGTTGAACATCATCCTAAAACCCACTCTGAGCTGGGAGTTCTTTTTAGTCTTAAAACCGGTTTTAACAAGATTCCTTAGACCTTTTCTGAGACGCTTTGTGGCTACTACCCCATGGACATGCATAGTAATTAAATTAGGCTAATAATGAATACTGCCATTTCAAACGCAACCTTTGGAAATGGCACAGCCCAGTTGCCATTTCCGTTCCAAATCCTTGATCTTTTCTTGATCTTGACATTCAATCAGCCTCTCAAATATGAAGAAACAACAGTCTGTGAAAAGAGTAGTGAGGATTCCTCTTGCATTATATGCCTACGGTTGTGCCAAAAATGTCCTCAATCGTTTTGTCAATAAGGATTCATTGGAGAAGTGTCAGGATCTCAGCCATGCTTACAAACATCTTGTATTGATTTAAACATTTCTCCTTCCTTAGATCCATCCCTCGCTCCCTCTCATTCTCCCATGTTTCCCCTATTGATTTCTTCCCTGGTGATGTTAAGTAACTGATTTACATGTAGCTAACAATTTGAAAATGTGTCCGAGCATGTGGTATCAGCGGCATGGGGAGTTACTGTAGTTGCTCAGTGGGATCCAGAGAAAAGGCTTTGTTTATTTCCTTCTCTGATGTGTCGCCCTGGGATGATGATGACGATCTACAGTAATGTAGAGTCACACCTGACCTGGCTGCTGTGATAGTCTGTGATTTGGAGGGAGGGGGGACTCACTCATTGTTCTTTTATTTCCGTGCTAAAAGAATGGTCACAAATTGTCTAGCTCTGCTGGATACTTGATAAGTGCCGTGTGAAGAAGAACTTGTAACCCCATGAGCGTAAGCTTGCAATCGAGAGCGAAGTGAAAGCACCTTTGTGACCCGTCGTCGATCTCCTTAAAAGTCAGCGAGTGAATGGGTTTTTATGTCCCACGTCTAAATGGACTGGTGGTGAGTGAGTTGCTGGCTCTGTTGTGCAATTATTTTGAACAAGGCCCTATGTAACCTAATAGGTTAGTCAAATAAAGTACTGATCAGGTCAAATAAGCCATACTATTTCCTACAACTGTAAGCTGCAAAACAGAATGAAAGTCACCCACAGTACAATAAGATTTTCCCTCGGGTTGTGTGAGAAAGTTTCAGACTAGGTGACAAACGGTCTTCAAGTGTTCCCAGAGTCCAAGCCCATGTGACCCTGGATGACACGTGGGTAATATTAGTGATAGCACGGTCGGTTGCAAACGCTACGCAAGGTTATTATGTATCGCTACATCTCCCCCCCCCCCAGTTATCTGCCAGCCCGCCTGCTGCCTCCTTATTAAAGAGGATTAAAAAGCGCTGCTGTCATCTCGCCTGTCGTAATACGCTGTGCCTCTCAGTTGCCCGGGGGGAGAAGACAGCGCTCAAAGTTCAGTCTTTTTGCCTCTGTCAGAGCATGAGTAACGAGGACTTGGCGTCAGTAGGTGTCTTCTCTATAATGTATTTCTACAGGGGAGTGTCCTGCGACTTGGTTGGGAGGTGTTCTTGTTGAAATATGAATGGGCCCTCTGTGACCGAGGTAAATGTTAGGTTAAACCTCATAGGGTAGAGTGTCTTCTGACTCCTCTCACTGTTCTGATATCAGGCTGAGAGATATCATGATGTATTGATCTGAGATAGCTGGGCACTCTGGTAACCGTAAACACTGACAACGTGTTGAGAAGTAAGTTTCCGATGAAGTTGAGAAGGTCGTACAGAGAGTTTGTTCTCCATTTGAGACACGCAGAGCTCAGCTGTGGAAAATCCACTTGACTTACACACAGAGTACACCGCTCCGTAGGGCTGAGCACTGCATAACCTCTATTACCCCTGACAAACTGCCTTAATTCAGTCTGCTGCTGAAATGGGAACCATAGTCTACAAATGAATCCGTCCACTTACCTTTTCTAATGAATATAATGCCAATGTGGCCGAATGGAGGAAATGAGTTGGAACATTCATTAACCTTTGCAGATGTAGTTATTTTTCTAAAAGTTTCCTTTTAGAAAGGAGAAACAGTTCTGCACTGGAGGGATGTTGCTGCTTTATGACTCCCCCCCCCCCCCCCTTCTTTCAGCACCCCTTTTTGTTTGGGCTTTCTTCCTCTGCTGGCTCAAATTGACATGCATCTAGCTGCTATCTGCTATCTGCTGGTTTTATGTACATAAACTGTGTATATATTGGGGTGAAAGTAGAATTAATTTCTTCCTGGTATGGGAAATCCCTATGTGTGCATGCCTGTTGCACCCAGAAAATGTGTGAGCGTAACAGGCCTGGCCCTGGACGTTCTGCAATCCTAGGTGAGACACAAACAATCTCCCCCTCTCCCATCCTCGCTAAACAAGAATAGTGTACAGCAGGGGTTGGCAATAGGTTTGGCCTAGGGCAAATTTTCTCAGCTAATAGTCAGCAGAACAGAACATAATAGCAGCCCAATTCATAGGCCTATGTTACACATTAAACACAATGTTTAACGCATCTGGTGAGTTGGCTATATAATCAGGTCAATGTCAATAACATATCCTCATATTTTCAATGTGATTACACTGATAAAATCACCAACGTCTCTATTAAATTAGTTTTTTATATATCTTTGTCTGTTGATTGGGGAAAAACTTCTTGCAATCAAGAGAATGTCGCTCTGAAAAAGTCTGAAAAGAAAGATGGATAATGAAAAATAGAGCTTTCAGGGAAGAATGGACAGAGGAATAGGCATATTTCTCCAATGTCAAACCAGAGCATGGGCCTAGTCATAAAGATGTGTTATTGAGCTTTATAGTGGCATAAACACAACCAGTCATGATGTTTTCCTCTGCTTGTCAAACAATCACTTCAAAGGGCTCCTTCACGAGGCTACTCACGCACGTTCATCCACTCACAACCATATTTCCATCCTCCAAACAGTTGTGAATGGAAAGAGACTTCTTTTACACAAAAAACCAAAAAGTGTCATGACATTTGGTGATTGTCATTAGGCCAGAATTAATGCCTCCTGCTGTCTGCGTGCTTCTTGGTGTGGCCACCCATCTCTGCCTTGGCACATTTCTGTGTTCTTGTCGAAGCCGAAATGCAATGTGGTATCACCCACTTTCAAGTCCATTCGCTTTTTCATGCCTCTGACGTATGGTAATGATAAATAATGGTGGTACAACCTACAGTTTTCTTGATGCGTTAGTTATTGTGATCGGCCCAGGTTTTACCGGTACGGCGTACCACCCCCTATTTATTTTTCCTGGTATGCCGTACAGGTCCGCCTTACTTTCATCCCTGTGCCATGGTGGAAAAGGTACCCAATTATCATACTTGAGTCAAGGTAAAGATACCTTTTTAATAGAAAATGACTTGTGCTTGATCACCCACAGTGAACCCTATATAGTTTAGCTGTCTGAGGTTATGCTGCTACTCTACTGTACTGTGTTTCTAAGGTCTGCAGCTTAGGCCGGCTTATCTCTGTCAGATAAAATATGGTTGTGGTTTTTAAAGAGCTGAAACATCTCAACATTGATTGTACTGCGTACAGTAGTTTTGTTTCGCCTTCTCCTTTGTCTGCTGTTTCCCCCACTTACTCCCTATTACCTCGTCGCAGTGCATTGTTAGGCTGTTTTGTGCCTGTGAAGGAATGGGAGGTCAGGAGGACCGTGTTTAGGATCATTTGTCTGGCTTTTCGTTTTGCCCTCAAGAACACAAAAAATAAACTGCTTGTCCTTTTGTTCTCTGTGGGGCCGTAGTTTGCATCTGGTACGGTCGTTAAAGGCCTAACTGTCAGCGAAGTGAAACCTAGGCCGATGTGCTGAGAAATGGACTAGTCAATTAATGATTAATTAACGCCATAAAATGATATGCTCAATGTTTGTTCAGCAGGGATTTTTTTGTAAACAAAAATGATTGTTCTGATCCTGAATGAAATTGACAATACCTCATTTCATGTGTTTTTTAAATTGATTTATTTCCCCCCCCATATTTTTTTTTCTTTTTTTTTTCTTCTAATAGTTCTAATTTCAAAATGCAATTAGCAGCGGAGGACCAGCTAATCGTTTGTATGATTAATCAGTGAGTTATCACTCCCAAGTGCTATAAAAAGTTTAATACATTTTCATAACAGAAAGAAACCTCAAAGTGCTTCAGAAGCAACAACAAACAAACAAAAGAACGATCAAGCAATAGGCTATGTCGTGAGTAGCCTAGCTATAGTTCGCTAGGTCAACCAATGGAGGCCAAGTCTTTGAGTGAAGGTTTCCTCCAAAGATGGAGATGGTCAGTTTTTGGCTTGATCAGATGAAGGTAGAGGGAGTTGGTTGATGGAATCTGATGGTGATTTTGTCGAGGGTCAAGCCCTTTTCCTTCACAATGTGTGGGTGATGCCTCAGCAGCACTAGTAGGTTCAAAATAAAACCTTTCTCTTCAACATCAGGCCAAACTTCTCCCATAATAATTTGTTCCATTCATCCCGTAAAGTTACCAATTTACCGTCAAAGGAACTGTTAGAAAGGTGCAATGAATCATTTTTGGAAGATGGAATAAGTTGTTGACGGTCTCTTTAGGGCACGACTTAGTTTTGGCGTTAATGGCATCCCGGCTTGAAGTACATTTTCATGTGATTCTAAGTGAGTCGATCAAAAAGGTAGGACCCAGGTTTATATAAGAAGTAAGATTAGCAAAGAAGTGTGCCCTTGGGAGATTATCAGTCGGCGTTTTCACCTCACTATGGGCCTATCGAGGGTATCTCAAGGCGGGATGTGTCATTAACAACATTGCCTCAACACTGCCACATCGTCAACCTGTTGACACTTATTTTCAGCTTTAGTTTGAAACAATAACGCATTGCAACATCTTTGAGCTGTCATATCAATTGGACATCTCTAGAGCATTCAGCAGTTCTGTCGCTTTTTATGGCTTGGCAGTATGTTTGCATTGACTAAATTACACACGGTCAATGAACATGGGCAAGTGGGGGAGGAATGCTCTCTAAATGTGCAAACAATATCCAAAGTAATTGATGAGTTGAATTAAATCTATTTGTATGTGTTTTTGTGTTGCAGTACACTCGGGTGTGGATCCCAGACCCAGAGGATGTATGGAGAGCTGCAGAGATCATCAAGGACTACAAGGAAGGAGAGCCAATCCTGCACCTCAAACTTGAAGATGAATCGGTAATCCCCCCCCCCCCCCGGGATCAGGCCACAATTTTTTATTTATTATCTAGCCCTTGCCTAAGGACTCAATATGCTTTGGTCTATTTTGTCGTGCTCATGTACATTTGTACATGTCCTCATTAAAGCAGTTAATGTGTGTGCGTGCCCACGCACATTCAGAAACTTTGGTACCATGAATCATTAATCATATTTTTTGAAGTGAGAGATGCAAGCCCTGAGAGTACAAGATACAGTTATTAAATAAGAATGCACTGTGCCAAGAGTAGTTTGAATGAATCAGCAGATGATGATATTATCGCTGTGTGCAGCAGCAGTATGTTTCCCTACTCACGATCACAATCTCTAGTTGATACAGGTATGATTCATAAACACCTAGAAGCCACCAAATCCATATCCTTTAACATGTGTAGTTATGGACAGTGCTGCAATGTGATTTCAACTGATAAAGGGAGTCATCATACCCTCAAACTAGGTGCACATACTTTGCTTTTAATGCTTTTTTTAGTATTGACATTTTTGGCTTGAACCCCTCCTGTCCCAGCCGTTGGAATACCGCATCGGACCCAAAGACAACCCTCTTCCCTTCCTGCGGAACCCTGATATCCTGGTGGGGGAGAATGACCTCACAGCGCTCAGCTACCTTCACGAGCCTGCTGTCCTGCACAACCTCAAAGTGCGCTTTCTCGAGCCCAACCACATCTACACATACTGTGGTAAGTCTCTATACTGTACCACCACCTGCTCTGACAGCGCTACTTATAGTAACCAGAATGTCTGGTCTGTATGTCTGGTCTGACCTTGTGCTGCAAATTCCTCCTACGTTTATTATGGTAGCTGGCTTATTTTACACCATGTGTAGGGTCGAGGCTTTCATTTACCTTTTTAATGGTTGTCTTGTCCCAATTTTTACAAACCTGTCCTCCCAATTCCCCAATCAACTAGGGTTCCATTGACGTAAACAGCCAATGAGTGAGCTGTTGCCATGTGTGGTATGCGCCCTTAACAAAGCAGACAATGGGGAATGAGCAAAGACAATATTTGTCTGTTGATCCTACACTGGTCATAGATATCACCATCATGTTTTAATTAGGGAGATCTGTCCCCATAGTAACCCTGCCATTGCAAACTTGGGTGAGCCTACTCCATTCCTCTGGTAATATGGATGTTGTCATGTGTTTTGATAGTATTTGCTTATCAAAGGTAGCAGGAAAAATACGAAGGGCTGTTAACAATGTGTTTTTACCCACAGTAGCATATTGTACTGTATGATAGGATTATCTAATTATTATTATTATCTGTGATATGTTGTTGTCCCACCTAGCTATCTTAATGTGAACACACTAACTGTAAGTCACTCTGGATAAGAGCGTCTGCTAAATTACTAAAATGTAGATGCACATACAATTAATGGACTTAAGGTATTCTGGTGGGAATTCAGGTTTTTACTTTCTCATATTTTCTTAGTATATCAGGTATTTCTTAAATACTTTGTGAAAGTATGTTGCCTCATTTGCATATATACAGTATGCTGGGTGTATTTGCCTTCATGAATAAATGCATATACAGGGGTGGAGCCACCCAAAACTTGCTCTCTCTAGGTTACTCCTTCCTGTTGTTGTCACCTTCTCGTGCATAATTTGACAAGTGTGTCAAGAGAAGGATAACCAATGCTAATAGAACTCTACAGGCTTGGCTCTAGATTACACCCATCCAAACATATTTGACCATGTTTGTGAGATCAGACATAATGTCACTAATCCAAGTTTTCAGCAGAAGTTGCTTTCATTTCAGCGCATTTAATTCTGTAAATATTTCAACTGTATTAAATCATTACTTTTTTTTCAAATTGGATTTTAAAACCTAACACTCATCAAAATACCTTTTTTTTCATCTTTGTTCTCTTTCTTGTGATGGCACGTCTTCGACAGTTACGTTAAATCCCGTACGAAGCGTTATGCAACGGAAAGCCAATGTATTTTATTGAGCCCATTTCAGCCATTACCAATACATCCAGCATACTGTATATATGCAAACGTTTCCGCGGTCATTACATTAACGGGGGGGGACGAATGGCACAAGCAATAGTGGGAAAGAGTCACCAGTGAAATGAAAGCAATCAATCCAGCAAGATTTCAGTGACCAAGTGGATTTTTCACTCCTCAAACACAGGAAATAGATGGCTGAGATCCTCAGCTGGGTTGCAAACCCCAGAGACACACAAATACACACCCACAAGAATATATGGGATGTATTACTAAATATAGGATTAAGTAACTAGAAGTTAGTCTCACTGACTGGCCATACTATTTTCTCTGTCCTCCCTTCCCTCCTTCCTCTATAGGTATCGTACTGGTGGCCATCAACCCCTACGACCAGCTTCAGATCTATGGAGAGGAGGTCATCAATGCCTACAGTGGGCAGAACATGGGAGACATGGACCCACACATCTTTGCTGTTGCTGAGGAGGCATACAAGCAGATGGCCAGGTACTGGATGAGCCTCAGGGTACAGCTAAATGGGTATAACACAGGATCAGGATACTGTTAATGTGTTAGACCTGGAAGAGTTGCCAATTAATAACCACATTCTATATATTAGTCTGTTTTGGGAAGCAATTGAGTTGTTACTGTGTGGCACGTGGAGCTGCGTAGCAAGCACTTGACTCCTCATTCGGTTTGATATGTCATTTTGATAGTGTGTGGCTCAGTTGGTAGAGCGTGGCGCTTGCAACGCCAGGGTTGTGGGTTCAATTCCCACGGGGGACCAGTATGAGGGGGGGAAAAAAAGTGTGAAATGTAAATGTATGTACTCTCGATAAGAGCATCTGCTAAAATGTAAATCGTGTTGGTGTGGGACTGAATAATGAGTCGCCACAGAGATAAACTGTGTCTTCAATGGAAGATGTGGGTGGATAATAACAGTGCTCCCGTCCACATTAACTGTCAACCTCATCAATGCTGCTCTTCTCCGTAGAGCAAAAGACAATAAATACCATGGCCACTGCCTACGTACTGTGCATGCCCACTGCTGGGTAGTCCTGACAACTCCAATCATGTAGAGAAAATGAGCGTTGTGTAACTCTAGACGTGGCCCATTTTTAATGCAGCTCTGGTCAGTTACCTCTTTTTATTAACTGTTCCAAATGTCTTTCTCTCTCGTTTTCTTTTCCCGTAGAGATGAGAGGAACCAATCCATCATAGTAAGTGGGGAGTCTGGGGCAGGGAAGACCGTCTCTGCTAAGTATGCCATGCGGTTCTTCGCCACTGTGGGAGGGTCGGCCAACGACACCAACGTTGAGGAGAAGGTGCTGGCCTCCAGCCCCATCATGGAGGTGAGGAGGGGAACTGGGGATGGGCTGCTGGTCCCATACTGTAGGCCAGCCCAGCAGAATGGCATCCTAGTAAAGGAGGTCGATCCGGGAATATATGGGTTACATAATATGATTTGTGTCTTTTTGGAGATGACACATGTATCGTCTGGACAACCAGGTAATATTTTATTTACCTGCTTCGATGGGTTCTCGTGAAAACGTCATCGTGTTATACTTTTTCTATGCCCTGAAAGTTTTATGAACTCAGCTGTAACTTTGCAGCGATTACAGCACAGTATTCTTATGGGGAATCATTTTGTAAACTGTAGGTGGAGAAGCTAAACACACCAGGAGTCCATTAACAGCAAAGTTCCACAGCCTGTCTGGGAAGATACGGCTAGGAGAAGCTGCTAGCTAGAAAGTTCTCATGACTCTCTGTCCTTCAGGAAATTATAGCTGAGGAGAGTCCGACATCTCTGAGTCCATTACCAGCCTCACCTCAGCTAGATCAGTCAGAGTGAAGAAACGGGACAGATCTGTATGCAAGGCCAGTTGTGTCATCTTGGCAGATGGAGACAACTCAAAATTAGCTTTACAACTGTCAAGGCACATTACGAGTAGCAAGGAGAAGCTAAAGGTTTTTGTGTGGCATGAATCACAATTTCAGAAGATATAAACTCAGCAAAAACATAATCTTTCTTTTTTCAGGACCCTGTCTTTCAAAGATAATTAGTAAAAATCCAAATAACTTCACAGATCTTCATTGTAAAGGGTTTGAACACTGTTTCCCATGCTTGTTCAATGAACCATAAACAATTTATGAACATGCGCCTGTGGAACGGCCGTTAAGACACTAACCGCTTACAGATGGTGGGCAATTGTCACAGTTATGAAAACTTAGGACACTAAAAAGGCCTTTCTACTGGCTCTGAAATACACCAAAAGATAGATGCCCAGGGTCCCTGCTCATCTGCGTGATCGTGCCTTAGGCATGCTGCAAGGAGGCATGAGGACTACAGATGTGTCCAGGGCAATACATTGCAATGTCCGTACTGTGAGACGCCTAAGACAACGCTACAGGGAGACACGGGACATGAAACAACAGGATCGGAACATGCAAACATCAGACCTGCAGGACAGGTACAGGATGGCAACAACTGCCTGAGTTACACCAGGAATGCACAATCCCTCCATTAGAGCTCAGACTGTCCGCAATAGGCTGAGAGAGGCTGGTCTGAGTGCTTGTAGGCCTGTTCTCACCAGACATCACCGGCAACAACGTTGCCTATAGGCACAAACCCACTGTTGCTGGACCAGACAGGACTGGCAAAAAGTGCTCTTCACTGAGTCAGGGTTTTGTCTCACCAGGGGTGATGGTCAGATTCACGTTTATCGTCAAAGGAATGAGCGTTACACAGAGGACTGTACTCTGGAGCAGGATCGATTTGGAGGTGGAGGATCCGTCATGGTCTGGGGCGGTGTGTCACAGCATCGACGGGACTGAGCTTGTTGTCATCGCAGGCAATCTCAACGCTGTGTGTTACAGGGAACATCCTCCACCCTCATGTGGTACCCTTCCTGCAGGCTCATCCTGACATGAGCCTCCAACATGTCAATGCCACCAGCCATACTGCTCGTTCTGCAAGAGAGGATTGTCAGTGTTCTGCCATGGCCAGCGAAGAGCATGGATCTCAATCCCATTGAGCACGTCTGGGACCGGTTGGATTGGAGGGTGAGGGCTAGGGCCATTCCCCCCAGAAATGTCCGGGAACTTGCAGGTGCCTTGGTGGAAGAGTGGGGTAACATCTCACAACAAGACCTGGCAAATCTGGTGCAGTCCATGAGGAGGAGATGCACTGCAGAACTTAATGCAGCTGGTGGCCACACCAGATACTGACTGTTACTTTTTGATTTTGTTCCCCCCTTTGTTCAGGGACACATTATTCTATTTCTGTTAGTCACATGTCTTGTTCAGTTTGTCTCAGTTGTTGAATCTTGTTATGTTCATACAAATATTTACACGTTAAGTTTGCTGAAAGTAAACTCAGTTGACGGTGAGAGGACCTTTCTTTTTTTGCTGAGTTTAAATCTATTTTTACAGTGGTTATGATTTTCTTTTGATCTCTGAAACGCTCCCACTTTTTTTTTTTCTCCACCCCTCTGCTTCTCTTTTCAGGCTATTGGAAATGCGAAAACCACGCGCAATGACAACAGCAGTCGTTTTGGGAAGTACATCCAGATTGGTTTTGACAGGCGTTATCACATAATAGGTGCCAACATGCGCACGTATCTGCTGGAGAAGTCTAGGGTGGTGTTCCAGGTACGTGTAACCACGCTGCGCAGTCTGGGATGAAACTCTGTGTTACTGCTTACTAAGTCTGTGCTTCCCTTCACATTTACTCTCCTTCATTTAAACATTTGATTAGGTCCTAGCTTGACGTGTTTTTTCCCCAGCCAATCAAATATCAAAATAAACGGATCTAAGTACTTTACAGAAATGAATACAATATTAAATTGCAGCCTGTGGGAACTCATGATCGAACAAAAGTCTTTCATTCATCAGAATATATTATTGATAAAGAGTTAAGTGTAAGTATATTTCTGCTTTTTAGGCTGAGGATGAGAGGAATTACCACATCTTCTACCAGTTGTGTGCCTCTGCTAGCTTCCCGGAGTTCAAAGACCTAGCCTTGAGTAAGTGTCACAGACCGAGCCAATATTCAACTACGTTTCTGTTAAGGAAGCAACTGCACAATAACTGCAATCGTTATTTTTTTATGTCAAGTTTACTGGAGCATAGTCCCTCGAACTACATTCAGAGAATAGTACGTGTCGTCTGTGAGGATGTTCAAATAGGATCACTTTTCTAATACGTTTATTCCTGTCTCTGCTTTCATCTTAAAGCCAGTGCGGAAGACTTCATCTTCACATCGCAAGGAGAGAACATCTTCATTGAGGGGGTGAATGATGCCGAGGACTTCAAGAAGACGAAAGAAGCCTTTACACTACTGGGTAACGGTCTGACTGCATGGGTACATTCTAAGATGGTAACAGCGCTACATTAGAGCAGGCTCAGAACAAAGGGGTTTATGTCATTTGGACATAAATACTGACTGGGTTTTTTTTTTTTTTTTCAATCTCCCTGTGGAACAATATTTACCTTACTGTGGTTTGTTTTTGCAGGTGTTAAGGAGAGCAATCAAAGCAGCATCTTCAGAATCATAGCTTCCATTCTGCATCTGGGGAACGTGGAGATCTGCTCGGAGAGAGACGGAGACTCCTGCCACATATCAGTATGTCACTATACAGCCTTATCCAGCTTAATTCTGTTTGAGTTTATAGTTCCACATCACAGCCTCAAACCGTATATCTTCTCTATACATAATGTATTGATTAAATCTGTGTGTGTTTGTAGAGGAACGACCCTCACTTGACGCACTTTTGCCGGTTGCTGGGGGTGGAGCTGGAGCAGATGGAACACTGGCTTTGTCACAGGAAGCTGGTCACCACGTCAGAGACCTACGTCAAGAACATGTCCCGCAAACAGGCGGCTAATGCCCGCGACGCGCTCGCCAAACACATCTACGCCCACATGTTTGACTGGATCGTGGAGCACGTCAACAGGTCCCTGCACACCTCCTCCAAACAACACTCCTTCATCGGTGTTCTGGACATCTACGGGTAAGACTGTCCGCCTGTGCTCCCCAGAACCTCTGAAAACAAACCTCAACAGTGGGTTGGTTTGGGATTGTGAGAGAAATTGGACTGTGTGGTGAGACCCGATTTTCATGCCAGCAATAGAAGTCTTATTTCAGGAGTGTAATCTCAGCCATGGTGAATGGTAAAAGCATCCCAGGCGGGCAGTAAGTTAACACACTGTGACAGCAGACAAACAGAAGAACATAATTTTCCCTCGCAGTTCTGTCACACAATGTTTTCTGTACTAAAGGCACGGAGAAGCAAGATATTTGATGAGTAGATTTCAAATCTACTCTTTATCTGTGTAAATCAAATCAAATGTTATCAGTCACATACACATATTTAGCAGATGTTATTGCTGCTGTAGCAAAATGCGTGTGTTCCTAGCTCCAACAGTGTAGTAACATCTAACAATACACACAAATCTAAAAGTTAAATAATGGAATTAAGAAATATATAAATATTAGGACGAGCAATGTCTGAGTGGCATTGCATAGAATACAGTATATACATAAGAGATGAGTAAAGCAGTATGTAAACTTTATTAAAGTGACTAGTGTTCCATTATTAAAGTGACCAGTGATTCTATGTCTCTGTATACAGTGGGGCAAAAAAAGTATTTAGTCAGCCACCAATTGTGCAAGTTCTCCCACGTAAAAATATGAGAGAGGCCTATAATGTTCATCATAGGTACACTTCAACTATGACAAACAAAATGAGACAAAAAAATCCAGAAAATCACATTGTAGGATTTTTAATGAATTTTTTGCAAATTATGGTGGAAAATAAGTATTTGGTCAATAACAAAAGTTTATCTCAATACTTTGTTATACACCCTTTGTTGGCAATGACAGAGGTCAAACATTTTCTGTAAGTCTTCACAAGGTTTTCACACACTGTTTCTGGTATTTTGGCCCATTCCTCCATGCAGATCTCCTCTAGAGCAGTGATGTTTTGGAGCTGTTGCTGGGCAACACGGACTTTCAACTCCCTCCAAAGATTTTCTATGGGGTTGAGATCTGGAGACTGGCTAGGCCACTCCAGGACCTTGAAATGCTTCTTACGAAGCCACTCCTTTGTTGCCCGGGCGGTGTGTTTGGGATCATTGTCATGCTAAAAGACCCAGCCACGTTTCATCTTCAATGCCCTTGCTGATGGAAGGAGGTTTTCACTCAAAATCTCACGATACATGGCCCCATTCATTCTTTCCTTTACACGGATCAGTCGTCCTGGTCCCTTTGCAGAAAAACAGCCCCAAAGCATGATGTTTCCACCCCCATGCTTCACAGTAGGTATGGTGTTCTTTGGATGCAACTCAGCATTCTTTGTCCTCCAAACACGACGAGTTGAGTTTTTACCAAAAAGTTATATTTTGGTTTCATCTGACCATATGACATTATCCCAATCTTCTTCTGGATCATCCAAATGCTCTTTAGCAAACTTCAGACGGGCCTGGACATGTACTGGCTTAAGCAGGGGGACACGTCTAGCACTGCAGGATTTGAGTCTCTGGCGACGTAGTGTGTTACTGATGGTAGGCTTTGTTACTTTGGTCCCAGCTCTCTGCAGGTAATTCACTAGGTCCCCCCGTGTGGTTCTGGGATTTTTGCTCACCGTTCTTGTGATCATTTTGACCCCACGGGGTGAGATCTTGCGTGGAGCCCCAGATCGAGGGAGATTATCAGTGGTCTTGTATGTCTTCCATTTCCTAAAAATTGCTCCCACAGTTGATTTCTTCAAACCAAGCTGCTTACCTATTGCAGATTCAGTCTTCCCAGCCTGGTGCAGGTCTACAATTTTGTTTCTGGTGTCCTTTGACAGCTCTTTGGTCTTGGCCATAGTGGAGTTTGGAGTGTGACTGTTTGAGGTTGTGGACAGGTGTCTTTTATACTGATAACAAGTTCAAATAGGTGCCATTAATACAGGTAACGAGTGGAGGACAGAGGAGCCTCTTAAAGAAGAAGTTACAGGTCTGTGAGAGCCAGAAATTTTGCTTGTTTGTAGGTGACCAAATACTTATTTTCTCCCAATAATTTGCAAATTACAGGCCTCATCTTTTTAAGTGGGAGAACTTGCACAATTGGTGGCTGACTAAATACTTTTTTGCCCCACTGTATAGGGCAGCAGCCTCGGCGGTGCAGGGTTGAGTAACCAGGTGGTAGCCGGCGAGTGATGTCTATTTAACAGTCTACCTTGAGACTGAAAAACAGCTTCTATCACAGCTTTGATGCACCTGTACTGACCTCTCCTTCTGGATGGTAGCGGGGTGAACAGGCCGTGGCTCAGGTGGTTTTTGTCCTTGATGATCTTTTTGGCCTTCTTGTGACATCAGGTCCTGTAGGTGTCTTGAAGGGCAGGCAGTGTGACCCGGTGATGGGTTGGGCAGACCGCACCACCCTCTGGCGAGCCCTGCACTTGCAGGCTCTTGGATGCACTTGGATGCTCTCAATTGTGCATCTGTAAAGATTTCGGAGGGTCTTAGGGGCTAAGCCAAAGGGGGGCCCTAGGGCAGGGGTGGGCAAAGTTTTTGGCCCAAGGGCTACATCGGGATTTTGAAATTCAATGGAAGGCCACATTTTTTGGAGGACCAATTGTTTGTTAAAATGAATTTGCCTCCCGGGTGTCACAGTGGTCTAAGGCACTGCATGGCAGTGCTTGAGGCGTCACTAGAGACCCGGGTTCAATCCCAGGCTGTGTCACAGCTGGCCGTGACTGGGAGACCCATGAGGCGGCGCACAATTGGCCCAGCGTCGTCCGGGTTTGGCAGGCCGAGATTTCCTTGTCCCATCGCGCTGTGGCGGGCCAGGTGCATGCACACTGACACGGTCGCCAGGTGCACAGTGTTTCCTCCGACACATTGGTGCGGCTGGCTTCCAGGTTAAGCGGGCATTATGTCAAGAAGCAGTGCGGCTTGGCTGGATCGGAGGATGCACAGCTCTCGACCTTCGCCTCTTCTGAGTCTGTACTGGAGTTGCAGCGATGGGACAAGACTGTAACTACCAATTGGATACCACAAAATTGGGGAGAAAATAGGGCAAAAATATATATTTATGTCTCACGGGCCGGATTGAAGTGCCCGGCTGGCCAGATGTGGGCTGTACACTCTTGGTCTCGGGTGTTATGTAAGGTAGAGGTGATATGATCCTTAACTAGACTCTTAAAGCACTTCATGATGACAGAAGTGAGTGCCACGGAGAGAAAGTCATTTAGTTCAGTTACTGTTATCTTTGGTACAGGAACAATGGTGGACATATTGAAGCAAGTGGGGACAGCTGACATCGGATAGGGAGAGATTTAATATGTCCGTAAACACTCCAGTCAGCTGGTCTGCGCATGCTCTGAGGACGCGGCTAGGTACCCCGCCTGGGCCGGCATCCTTGCGAGGGTGAGCACGCCTTACTCAAGTCGGACACGGAGAACGAGAGCCCACAGTCCTTGGTAGCGGGCCACGTCGACAGCACTGTGTCAAAGCGGGTGAAGAAAGGTGTTTAGCTTGACTGGGAGCAAGACGTCGGTGTCCGTGACGTGCCTGGTTTTCCCATTGTAATCCGTGATTGTCTGTAGACACTGCCACATACGCATCTGTGTGTATGAGCACTCAAATACCTCCATCCCCTGTGTTTAAGTGCCTCTTTTCATTACAGTAGATAGAGGATGGAACCATATTGAATTGGGGTAGCTGTGCTTTTCTTATTCATGACCCTGTTTGACTGAGGGCTTAATTAGTTCTCTGCTGTGGGTTAGATTATTGATAAAAACTGGCAACCTGGCCTGGCGCTGGGAGGGGAAAGATGCTGAGAAAGATGCTATCTATTTGGGCTTTCTACAGCCCAAATAATAAGACATATAGCGGTGGGGTATTTAATTATCTGTACAAAACAGTTCATCTGAAAGTACTTGTGGAATATAAAATACTTGCTTGATTCACTGTCATGTTTCCCAGTTTTTTGAAGTACTTTGCAAATGCAACTGATTTCTATGTGAAAAGTGAAATGGTCTATTCATTCCTTTTCCATTTTAGTAGACAGTCTTATCCAGAGCAACTTAAAGTAGTGAGTGGATACATTTTCATACTTTTTCGTACTGGTCCCATGTGGGAATCGAACCCACAACCGTAGCATTTTAAGCGCCATGCTCTACCAACTGAGCCACATCATCATCAATGTACTCAATTACTGTATTGTGATGGAAAGTGTACAGGTACAAACCTTGATGACCAGCCTATGTACAATACGGTCATTTACATTTAAGTGGTTTGTAAGGATGGTACATTAATACCTCACAAAAAGTGGTTGTTTTCCATGTTATTTGATTAAGAAAAATATTTAATTTGATGTGGATGTTTTGTGTCTTTGCCCATAACTTTGCACCTTTTTAATGTAAGTGTTTGAGAACATGGTTTTGTTCTTTCTGGATTCCATTAGAATGACAATTGCAAAGAAAGGGACAAGGCAACAACTCTTACTATTGAATCCTGCTAGATGCAGTTCTTAATTATACAACTACCTTATTTGCCAAAGCAGAGATGCTGGCCAAAAACAGTTTTGCCCATGCTATCTGTCTGCCAATACTGGTAAAGGCATACTGCAGTACTTCCATTTTTATTTTAGTATAAATATATTTTTAATTCAGATTTTTCAGGGGGTGCTGCAGAACCCCTACTTCCCGTGGCTATGCAGCAGGTGTGTCAAAATCATTCCATAGAGGGCCTAGTTTCTGCAGTTTCTTTTATAGACCTAGACAACCAGGTGAGGGGAGTGCTTTACTAATTAGTGACATTAATTTATTAATCGACCACGCAGACACTCGGCCCTCTGTGGAATGAGTTTGACACGTGATCAACAGAGAGCTCAAAATATAAGGGACATTTTTGTCGTTGTTTGTCTCTGGACTCCAGCACTTTGGATTTGAAATTGTACAATGACTATGAGGTTAAAGTTCAGACTGTCCACTTTAATTTGAGGGTATTTTCATCCAAATCGGGTGAACCGTTTAGAAATTACAGCACTTTTTGTACATAGTCCCCCAATTTTAGGGGACCAAATATATTGGGACAAATTCACTTATGTGTATTAAAGTAGTAAAAAGTTAAGTATTTGGTCCCATATTCATAGCACACTATGACTACATCAAGCTTGTGACTCTACAAATTTGCTGGATGCATTTTCTGTTTTGAGTTGGTTGCGTTTCAGATTATTACAATAACAGGGGAGGTTAACATTTTTGGGGGGATATATTTGTGCATCTGTAACTTTCTCACTCATCATTATTCACAATTCATTCCAGATTATCAGTATTCATGGTAGCATCCACATGACTGTAGACGTGTTTAGAAACATTATCTTCTCATTTAGAATAAAAGTGACTCCAAAATTACACACTACATTATTTACTATTTAGTTTTCCTCTAGGCCTAAAATCACTGTCTCAAACAGAGGATGAAAATAGACCGTAGACTTCCGACTCACCAAATATGTGACTGTTTTCTCTTCATCTGAACAGATTTGAGACCTTTGAGATAAACAGCTTCGAGCAGTTCTGCATCAACTACGCCAATGAGAAACTGCAGCAGCAGTTCAACCAAGTGAGTTTAAGTCTTATATTTATAATATACACTGAGGGTACAAAACATTAAGAACACCTGCTCTTTCCATGACATAGACTGACCAGGTGAAAGATATGATCCCTTATTGATGTTACCTGTTAAATGCACTTCAATCGGTGTCGATGAAAGGGAGGAGACCGGTTAAAGAAGGATTTTTAAGCCTTGAGACATGGATTGTGTATGTGTGCCATTCAGAGGGTGAATGGGCAAGACAAAATAGTTAAGTGCCTTTTGAATGGGGTATGGTAGTAGGTGCCTGGCGCACCGGTTTGAGTGTGTTAAACTCAACAGTGTTGCAATTCTTTTCACGCTCAACAGCTTCCAGTATGTATCAAAAATGGTCCACCACCCAAAGGACATCCTGCCGACTTCACACAACTGGAGTATACATGCCCCTGACGAATTGAGGTAGCTCTTAGAGCGAAAGGGGTTGCAACTCAATATTAGGATGGTGTTCCTAATGTTTTGCACACTCAGTGTAGCTTTCTACCTTATATTCCAATGTTCAGTAGAGGAGACCTGAGAACTTCTAGCGGTTAACCTCATGAACCGACATGTTTGTTTTCAAGTGAAATAATTCAGGACTTCGTCGAACTGATAACCTACTGTGCTGTAGCTCACTGCGGGACTGTCTCTCTGTGTCCTCAGCATGTGTTCAAGCTGGAGCAGGAGGAGTACATGAAGGAGCAGATCCCCTGGACGCTCATCGACTTCTATGACAACCAGCCGTGTATCGACCTCATCGAGGCCAAGCTGGGCATTCTGGACCTGCTGGATGAGGAGTGCAAGGTGGAGTACCCGGTCTTACATACATGGTGTATTCGTCTTTAGTCCTGAATTCTGTCCTTGCTCCAGTAGTTCTTAACTTCTCTTTTTGGGATGCATTAGCGGGGAAGTGTATATGAACAATTGGCTACTGGAGGAGTTTTAACGCTGAATGCACTTGAGCAGTCACAGGTGTTGAACAATCTCCTGTGTTTTGGTCTGGAGGGAGCAGAGCGGAACACACTGCGGATCCCTGCGTTTTAAACCTCTGGTCTCAGTTAATGGGATTCATCCTGCATTCATAGGTGCACAGCGTGGCCTGCGTCTGTTTTCCCCTGCCTGCATCCAGATTGTTATCGGAGTTGAGGACTTTGCAACAAAACTGATGACTTATTTATTTCACTCATCCTCATCCCACAGCCCTTTTGAAGTTATTGACGATCATTTGGAACAACCTCAAAAGAATTGTTATTCTGAGCACAGCTAACCTGGATAGAAAGTTTTGGTTTCCTTCATGGTTTTATATAATATTTCTCATTTATATCCCCCTCACCTGCTGCTGCTACAGGTACCCAAAGGGACAGATCAGAACTGGTGCCAGAAGCTGTACGATCGCCTTTCAAGCAGTGTCCATTTCCAGAAACCACGGATGTCCAACATATCTTTCATTATCATTCACTTTGCTGATAAGGTGGGTAGACCCAGCCTAGAGACATGTTTCACATGAAAAGCACCTGTACGTATGGCTCTTCAGTTAGGTGAAAATTGACCTGATGCTAGGCTGTTGGTTCAAATGTCATTTTGGCCGGGAAATCCTATTGTTTCTGTCCGTAAGCAAGGTTGTGTGTTTAAACCAAACTGCTTCAGTATACCTGGCTGAATAATTGGGAACATCTACAAATTGTGCTATTCAAAGGACCTGACATGAATCACTCTCATTGCAGGGGCTTTGCCTGAAAAGAGCTAATATGATTATCCCATGATGACTCATCAGAGAGGCTTTGTGTGTTAGTATTATTGTGAGTGATCTCATTGGCCCTGCAATGTCACCCCTCCTCCTTATGACACATACACAAGCTCTAATTAACTCAGAGCAGTGCTCCTACGCAGAGGAGCTGGCACTACTTAGAAAGGACGGCCTGTGTGTCTGCCTAAAGTGGGTCATGTAAACAGATGAAAGGCAGGCAGCTGTAGCAATGTCCTTTTATTTACCGTGGTAATTTCCGTGAAAAGCTAGGGATGTGAGTGGCTAGAGTGGGGCGAGAGAGTCCTGTTAATGTAGATAGGATTTCCCCAGCTCTCCTCTGTTAAGATGGTATTAAACCGATTCCCTTGGGGTGTTTCTCTTCGTCTAACTCTTCAAGTGAAAAGGAGTAGGATCTGCATTCAATTACTGTTCTTCCTCTCTCTCGCTAGTTGTACAGTCGTGGCCGGAAGTTTTGAGAATGACACAAATATTAATTTTCACAAAGTCTGCTGCCTCAGTTTGTATGATGGCATATACTCCAGAATGTTATGAAGAGTGATCAGATGAATTGCAATTAATTGCAAAGTCCCTCTTTGCCATGCAAATGAACTGAATCCCCCAAAAACATTTCCACTGCATTTCAGCCCTGCCACAATAGGACCAGCTGACATCATGTCAGTGACTCTCTCGTTAACACAGGTGTGAGTGTTGACGAGGACAAGGCTGGAGATCACTCTGTCATGCTGATTGAGCTTGAATAACAGACTGGAAGCTTCAAAAGGAGGGTGGTGCTTGGAATCATTGTTCTTCCTCTGTCAACCATGTTACCTGCAAGGAAACACGTGCCATCATCTTACTTTGCACAAAAGGGCTTCACAGGCAAGGATATTGCTGCCAGTAAGATTGCACCTAAATCAACCATTTATCAGATCATCAAGAACTTCAAGGAGAGCGGTTCAATTGTTTTGAAGAAGGCTTCAGGGTGCACAAGAAAGTCCAGCAAGCACCAGGACTGTCTCCTAAAGTTGATTCAGCTGCGGGATCGGGGCACCATCAGTACAGAGCTTGCTCAGGAATGGCAGCAGGCAGGTGTGAGTGCATCTGCATGCACTGTGAGGCGAAGACTTTTGGAGGATAGCCTGGTGTCAAGAAGGGTAGCAAAGAAGCCACTTCTCTCCAGGGAAAACATCAGGGACAGACTGATATTCTGCAAAGGGTACAGGGATTGAACTGCCGAGGACTGGGATAAAGTAATTTTCTCTGATAAATCCCCTTTCCGATTGTTTGGGGCATCCGGAAAAAAGCTTGTCCGGAGAAGACAACGTGAGTGCTACCATCAGTCCTGTGTCATGCCAACAGTAAAGCATCCTGAGACCATTCATGTGAGGGATTGCTTCTCAGCCAAGGGACTGGGCTCACTCACAATTTTGCCTAAGAACACAGCCATGAATAAAGAATGGTACCAACACATTCTTTGAGAGCAACTTCTCCCAACCATCCAGGAACAGTTTGGTGACGAACAATGACTTTTCCAGCATGATGGAGCACCGTGCCATAAGGCAAAAGTGATAATTAAGTGGCTCTGGGAACAAAACATCGATATTTTGGGTCCATGGCAAGGAAACTCCCCAGATCTTAATCCCATTGAGAACTTGTGGTCAATCCTCAAGAGGTGGGTGGA
The DNA here is from genome assembly GCF_021184085.1 of Oncorhynchus gorbuscha. Classification (NCBI taxonomy): domain Eukaryota; kingdom Metazoa; phylum Chordata; class Actinopteri; order Salmoniformes; family Salmonidae; genus Oncorhynchus; species Oncorhynchus gorbuscha. The sequence goes on along the minus strand of NC_060183.1, from coordinate 45,643,367 downwards.
CAAACAAAACCCCACAAATTCTGACAAACTTCAAGCATTGATTATGCAAGAATGGGCTGCCATCAGTCAGGATGTGGCCCAGAAGTTAATTGACAACATGCCAGGGCGGATTGCAGAGGTCTTGAAAAAGAAGGGTCAACACTGCAAATATGAACTCTTTGCATCAACTTCATGTAATTGTCAATAAAAGCATTTGACACTTATGAAATGCTTGTAATTATACTTCCGTTTCCCATAGTAACATCCGACAAAAAATTCTAAATACACTGAAGCAGCAAACTTTGTGGAAATTAATATTTGTGTCCTTCTCAAAACTTTTGGCCACGGCTGTACAATTTCAAACAGCCTGCAACCCCATCTGTGAGAAAGAGGACAGAGCAGGGGTGTGTGTGACACCAGACTGCCTGGAGGCTGGGGCTGCTAATGGACAGACAAAAGGGAAGGACGATAGACTGACTGACGGAGGGATTTCCTTCCAAACAATACCTGCACTCGGGTTATTTTACATAGGACTTTTTTATAAATAAACATTGTTTGCTAATCTGGTTCATCTTTTTTTTCCCATGTTCAGTAAATGCTTCTGTTTAAACTGCCACATGCTTTAAATTATTCAATGGACCGCTGGATGTTTGTCGACCGGTTCCTGTAAGTGCACCGCTGTGGGACACAACAGCAGGACTGTATGGGCCACCTGGGATTTGAACAAACAACCCTCAGTCCCTATTGTACATAATTACCATAGTTGATTAAATGTTTGCTAATTGAGTTGTCAGTGTATTTGACTGAAGTGTAGTCTGTTTTATACGTATATGTATGTATATCTCTGTTCCCCTCCCGCCCTTGGCAGGTTGAGTACCAGTGTGAGGGCTTCCTGGAGAAGAACAGAGACACCGTCTACGAGGAACACATCAACATTCTGAAGGCCAGCAAGGTGAGATAAAACAATGTCATTAGATCGCTACCCCAATGACACAATCATCAAAATGCTTCTAGTGGACACTTCAACTCACACTGAACAGCCCACTCTGACCACTTTAATGCAGAAACCATGTCGCAAAGAATTATGTCTTTAAGCTCGAACTCATTTAACCGTGTGTGGACTCTTCTTTCTTGGAAAAGCAGCACCGTAAAAGTTTTTTACCAAATTAGATTACTGCCGAAAGAGGCTTCAGTTTTGGGATGGAGTGCAACGACGCAAAAGAAAGTAACACGATTTAGAAAGTGGCGAGTTGGAAGCATTTCACAGGTTCATATGATGGGAAGTATAGTTCCTATCAGATATAGTTGTTGTTTAAAGCCAGACTGACAACTTGGCAACGCTTCACATGAACCCTGAAGTTTAAATCCTGCTTTACATTCTCATTTGAAAAACATGAAACGTAAATTAAGATGTCAGATCAAAATTCTAATATATTGCAGATGAATTGTCTCCCACAAACACACACACACACACACACACACACACACACACACACACACACACACACACACACACACACACACACACACACACACACACACACACACACACACACACACACACACACACTTTCTAGAGATCTGCTGACTCCTGCCTCTCCCAGCCAAACTCAAACTGCTTGATTGGAACCTAATTTCAGCTCATGTTCTCTGCATGAACCTTTTAACTGATTAAGTGGTGAGAGCCAAAAGTGCATTAGCTTTCTCAGTCATTTCTGTTCAGTTCCACCTCTCTGCCACTCTCTTTGGGACAAATACCAACTTTAGTTCACTTCATCTCGTATTAGGCATCTCATATTCGGCCCTTTCTCTTTCATCCATCTCGTCTCCCTCTCGCCAAAATCCTCTCCTCAGCATTACTAATGCAACAGCCATTAAGAGTGTGCAAATGAGAAGGAATATTGAGAGACAAGGAGAGATTTCATATTTTATGTTCTGTCTAAAAGCATCTTGTCTGTGCCAAATCTATTTAGTATCAGAAAGGCACCAAGCTCCATTGAACAGCATGGTTAGGACAGAGTTTGGGAAATGCTGCAATAACGTTTCCTAAACAAAATCAGTGATAAAGACATAGCACGTCTCAATATTGTACAATATGCTGTACTGCATTTTTTTGTCTCTATCATCTCAATTGATTTTCTAATGTCAATTTTGCTCAGTAGTTGAGAACTTGGCAAGAGCCCATAGCTTGTTTAAACCCCCCCCATATCTAGCTGACAGTGATGCAGAAACCGATCAACATTGTAGCGCCTTGGAGGTCATGTGAGGGTCATGAAACTTCCTCCAGCCGATAAGTATTTCCTCAATGGACCATTACTATCATCTCGCACAACCTGAAAGCCCTGCTAACTCTGAGGTACCTGAGCTGTACCCCAAGCCAGAGGAGGTGGAGGGATCAAGGAACCTCCATGAATCTTCATAAAGTCCAATCCTGCTTACAGAGCATATTGTTTGCAAAGTGATAAAGGAAACATTTTCCGAAAGGAATTTCGTGTTCATTTCAAATTTTTTGTTGTTGTTGCAAGTTTGGCATGAGAGAATAGTTGTCAGTATGGATGGTGGGACTGCACTGCAGTCTATTAGTACTGTTTTACCGCACCAGCCTTATCTGTGACTGAGATATTATTATGCTATTATCAATGTTCCCTCTGCATCCACCGCAAATACGTGGATGCTGCTGCTTGACACTCAAATTGTTCACCTTCACTGGTTCTGCTGTGGAGATATGACTACAGGACCATCCTGACAGACTCCTTAATGCTGGTTTATTGACGTCCTGTTCAGCCATGCTTTTCATTACTGTAGTCTCATCAGTGTTCTTCAACACACCCGCCCTGCCATTACACTGGATCCTACAGTACTGCAAAAAAAATATATCTTGTGAAAAAAATTTTTTGTGGGAATTCAACGCCACTTTTTTGTGCGATTTGGTGAATTTATGTTGTTATCCGGCTGTAAAATGGCTTATATAATCTGTTTTATGCTAATTTGTTTTTGATGAAACAATCTGATAAACATATTAATGATGTTCCCCCTCTCCCAGTTTCAGCTCGTGGCGGATCTGTTCCAGGACACTAATAAAGACGGAAGCAGCTCCACGTCTTCTTCCAGCAAGTCCTCCAGGATCAACGTGCGCTCAGCCAAACCGACACCTAAAGTCCCCAACAAGGAACACAGGAAAACCGTGGGCCACCAGGTTAGCATCCTCTGTGACACCATCATGAGTTCAATCAGTGTGCCTATGGACAGGAGCCTGTCTGTGTCTGTGTTAGTGTCATAGTCATTTTCTTAACAATGTCTTTAACCTTTCATTAGGAAGCAATGACGTAACAAGTCTGTATTTTTACAATGATTGGTGGGATTAAACAGTTTTTTTGTCAAACTTAGCATTTGCAGTACTTCTCATCCTCCGTTCCTCTGTGCACTGTAGTTCCGCAGCTCCCTGCAGCTTCTCATGGAGACCCTGAATGCCACCACCCCCCACTATGTGCGTTGCATCAAGCCTAATGATGAGAAGGAGGCATTCTCGTGAGTAAATATTTGTTTCTCAGTGACGGTGTACAGTTGAAGTCAGAAGTTTACATACACCTTAGCCAAATCAAATGTATTTATAAAGCCCTTCTTACATCAGATGATGTCACAAAGTGCTGTACAGAAACCCAGCCTTAAACCCCAAACAGCAAGCGATGCAGGTGTAGAAGCACGGTGGCTAGGAAAAACTCCCTAGAAAGGACACGCATATATTTAAATTTAAACTCAGTTATTCTGACATTCCTGACATTTAATCGTAGTAAAAATTCCCTGTCGTTGGTCAATTAGGATAACCACTTTATTTTAGGAATGTGAAATGTCTGAATAATAGCAGAGAGAATGATTTATTTCAGCTTTAATTTCTTTCATCACATTCCCAGTGGGTCAGAAGTTTGCATACACTCAATTAGTATTTGATAGTTTTGCCTTTTTAAATTGTTTAACTTTGGTCAAATGTTTTGGGTAGCCTTCCACAAGCTTCCCATAATAATAATTGGGCAAATTTTGGCCCATTCCTCCTGACAGAGCTGGTGTAACTGAGTCAGGTTTGTAGGCCTCCTTGCTCGCACATGCTTTTTCAGTTCTGCCCACAAATTTTCCATAGGATTGAGGTCAGGGCTTTGTGATGGCCATTCCAATACCTTGACTTTGTCCTTAAGCCATTTTGCCACAACTTGACCCCAAGCATACTTCCATGCTTGGGGTCATTGTCCATTTGGAAGACCCATTTGCAACCAAGCTTTAACTTCTTGACTGATGTCTTGAGATATTGCTTCAAATTATCATTTCATTTTCCTTATCATGCTGCCATCTATTTTGTGAGGTGCACCAGTCCCTCCTGCAGCAAAGCATCCCCACAACATGATGCTGCCTCCCCTGTGCTTCACGGTTGGGATGATGTTCTTCCCCCTTATCTCCCCCTTTTTCCTCCAAACATAACGATGGTCATTATGACCAAACAGTTCTATTTTTGCTTCATCAGACCAGAGGACATTCCTCCAAAAAGTACGATCTTTGTCCCCATGTGCAGTTGCAAAACGTAATCTGGCTTTTTTTATGCCGGTTTTGGAGCAGTAGCTTCTTCCTCGGTGAGCGGCCTTTCAGTTTATGTCGATATTGGACTCGTATTACTGTGGATATTGATACTTTTGTACCTGTTTCCTCCAGCATCTTCACAAGGTCCTTTGCTGTTGTTCTGGGATTGATTTGCACTTTTCGCACCAACGTACGTTCATCTTTAGGAGACAGAACGCGTCTCCTTCCTGAGCAGTATGATGGCTGCGTGGTCCCATGGTGTTTATACTTGCGGACTATTGTTTGTACAGATGAACATGGTATCTTCAGGCATTTGGAAATTGCTCCCAAGGATAAACCAGACTTGTGGAGGTCTAAAAAAAATCTGAGAATCTGAGTTCTTGGCTGATTTCTTTTGATTTTCCCATGATGTCAAGCAAAGAGGTTACTGCAATTGACTCAAATTATTTCAATTAGCCTATCAGAAGCCTTTGGAAGCCCATCAGAAGCTTCTAAAGCCATGGCATCATTTTATGGAATTTTCCAAGCTGTTCAAAGGCACAGTCAACTTAGTGTATGTAAACTTCTGACCCACTGGAATTGTGATACAGTGAATTATAAGTGAAATAATCTGTTTGTAAACAATTGTTGGAAAAATTACTTGTCACGCACAAAGTTGATGTCCTAAATGACTTGCTAAAACTATAGTTTGTTAACAAGAAGTTTGTGGAGTGGTTGAAAAACAAGTTTTAATGACTCCAACCTAAGTGTATGTAAACTTCCGACTTCAACTGTATGTAGGCAACAGAATACGGAAGAGTGTGTGTGTGTCTTGTCTGTCTCATGTAACTTCTCTGCTCAAATAGCCAAGTTGTTTGGATTAGCAAACTTTTTTTCATGTTGACTGAAAAACCTTGCTCATTTTTAGTGGAAGAGGTGCTTTTGGGACTTCTGCACCCACCGGTACAGTATTACTACAGTATTACTACAGTATTACTGTAAACAAAGAGGGCTCTGTTCTGTGTGAATGTCTGTGTACAGTGTGTTTAAGAATCAGAAGCCAACTTCTTACCGTGACTGGCTTCACTATTCAGATCTTGGAGCCTAATATGTGGTCTGCCATTCTTATTTAAACGTGGTACGGTCATTGTGAGGTAATTTTTCTTATGTATACAGAACACTAATAAACATGCATGGAGTCGTGGGAAAAGACAAACAGGAGAGAGTACTGTGTGTGACAGACAGAGAGCGAGACATAACCTGCGTGTGCTGTTTGTTCTTTGGTTGCCTAGACCCGAGTGTAGCCCGAGGTGCTGATTCTGTCTCTTGCTGAATAACTCTCTCAAGTCCTCTGACTCAATAACAGATTATCTTGCTCACAGTGGCACAGCCATGTTGACTGTTACCAGAAACTCCCGTCCAAAATAAAGACTGCTTTTCAATAAACAATGTTGTCTTGATAAGCAGTGTTGAATGGTGGCATTTAAGCCAGCACACTAGATAACCTAGGTTGTTGTTTTTCGAGGTCGATTTAAGGAATTGTCTTGTGTTCTAATGCTTTTCTACGACAGCACACATTGTCGACAGGACAGAAGGAGAGGTCGGGTTATGTTGCAATCTTCTTGATGCATTCTTTCGCACAAATGCCTCTTCAAGATCTCTAAATCGAATGATGTGCCTTGGTCACATGCTGTGGCTGGACTTTAGCAAACATACCGACGGCTGTATGTAGGGACACAGTCAGTCTACCCAGGCAGCACCTAGCTGACTAGCATTAACCACCTCTCAATGCTTCTGTCTTCTACCTAGTGGAGATGTGTACAATAATGAAGGGGAAGCTTAAGCTCAGGTACAGTAGGGAGAGGGAAATAGCCTTTACCTGTGTATATGTATGGTAATTAACCCTACTCCCAGAATGCTGTGTTTCCATTGTGTTTAAAAAAAAAACTTCTGTTCTTTTGTCCCTCTCTCTGTTGCAGGTTTGACTCCAGGAGAGCTGTGCAGCAACTGAGGGCATGTGGAGTCCTGGAGACCATCCGCATCAGTGCTGCTGGGTACCCATCAAGGTAAGATTGCTTCTCACACACAGTGCACTACCGTTACACGGGTGGCCAAGTTATCTGCTGTGTGCAATAGATAGTGGAAGCACAGAAATTGATTGGTCCTGTGTGGGTCAGTTGGTAGAGCATTGCCCTTTGCAACGCCAAGGGGCGAGGGTTTGATTCCCGCTGGGGCCATCCATATAAAAAAAAAAATATGCGCGCGGCTGTCTGTCACTTTGGATAAAAATGTCTGCTAAATGGCTTATTATTATTATTATTATTATATATATTGTAATACAATGGGATTGTTATGCGACTCCTGGTGATGTAATGGGCAAGTCACTTCCGTAATTTGTGCTGCCTGGACGGAGGCTCTTCCTCTGTCTGTTTTTATTGCGCCATCATTGAACTTTCTCGGTCGTCCTAAGCAGGGAGGAAATTGAATTCCGTCTCCCCTGAGGTACGTGCTTCCCTGAGGGAGAACAGCAGGAGAGCAATTCACCACAGAGCACGAAAACCCTCTTAATAACAATTTGATTCCGTTACACAGCATAAAACAGATTGCACTTTCTCACGCAGTACTTTGTCTTATGCAGTCTTACTGTTTCCAGTCTAGAGGACTGACAGTAGTCCTGACCTGCTCATGGTTGCAAACCAAAAAGAAACTAGAGATTATCAATAATCATGCCTTTATGTTGCGTGGAAGTGGTGAGGACATTTTTTTACACTTTTGTCTTGTTCAAAATAATACAAATGGTTTCCTTTTTCATGGATTAAAATATGCCTGTTTCAGATTTGGGCTGTGTGTGTTTGAATTGCATCTCAGCCAGTCCTATGTGATTCCAGGTGGACGTACCCAGACTTCTTCAACAGATACAGAGTCCTCATGAAGAAGTCAGATATGACCGTAGGAGACAAGAAACTGGTGTGTAGGAACCTACTAGAGACCCTGGTCAAGGTAAGAAATATTTCCACCCTAAAGCCCCAAGCAGGATAGGAAAGGAAATGAATGAATAGAAAGGATGACATTTTGTTCACCCATGGTGTTCCTCCCATGGTGTTCCTCCCATGGTGTTCCTCCCATGGTGTTCCTCCCATGGTGTTCCTCCCATGGTGTTCCTCCCATGGTGTTCCTCCCATGGTGTTCCTCCCATGGTGAACCTCCCATGGTGAACCTCCCATGGTGAACCTCCCATGGTGAACCTCCCATGGTTAAAGGATGTTGTTCTCTTCAACGGAGCTCCCTAACTCCTTCAGGGCCAGTCCATCTTTGCATTATTGAACCTACTGCATGTCTGCTCTGATACAGTACATGTTAACTTTTCCAGTATTGAGAGACAACAGGTTTTGAATATATGAACCTGTGCGAATGGGGATGTAAAAAGGCAGGTCATGAGTTTCAGTCCTAATGGACAAACCCTGTTGTGTTCTCAGTGGAGAATTCATCATACACAGTCTGAGATGAATCATGTTATTAATACATTATTACAGGAATATCATTTGAATGCGTCTTGGACAGTATGTCATGGATTCCTTAGGGGAGGTGGGGGGGACTATTTAACCTTGTATTTGATAACATCCACTTAACTAGCTGCCTTGATGCTCAGTTGATCGAGCTGAAGTTCCATTTAACTGAATGAATGAATGACTGGTCCCTCACCAGGACCCAGACAAGTTCCAGTTTGGTAAGACCAAGATCTTCTTTCGGGCGGGCCAAGTGGCCTACCTGGAGAAGCTGAGGGCAGACAAGTTCCGCTCCGCCTGCATCAAGATCCAGAAGACAGTGCGACGCTGGCTACAGATGGTCCGCTACAAGAAGATACGCAAGTCTGCCATCACCTTGCAGAGATTTGGCCGCGGTTACATGGCCCGCAGGTGAGAGGAGAAGCACAACGTTCTGTTAGAATAACAAAGTAGCCGGTCAATTCAGAATTCTTCCCACGAGGGAACTTCTTGATAAATCACACTACAAGGGTCGTGAACAAGTTTTACATTTTTTTTAAAATCAATATCGGTGCTAGTATTGTAACTAATTTCCGTGTCCTCCTTTTGCTGTCTTTCTTAGGTATGCAGAGCGGCTGCGTCTAACCCGCGCTGCTGTTATCTGTCAGAAGCAGTATCGTATGGTCCGAGAGCGGACGGCCTATCTGAGGGTGAGACAGGCTGTTGTCACCATCCAGGCCTTTACCAGGGGCATGTTCACCCGCAGGATCTTCCAGGAGGTACTACAACCACAACACTCTACCTGTTATGTCACTGGTTTACCTTTGACCTTTTTTCATCCTGGATTTTGTATACACTCTCATTTGTTCCCAATCCCGCACTGTATTCATGTTGAAGCTATCCGTGGTTAGATCTCTATCAGGAGTAAAGAGTACCCTGGGAAGATGCCTCAGTCTTGGACTTGTTGTCCAGTTTGTGTGACTGGAAAATTGGAGGCGAAATGGAATGTGATCAGGCGGGCCTCGCATAAATGCTGCCTGCCATTGCGCCTTCTCGGATACTCTAGATTCCCTTTGGATTTAGTGCTCTAGAATACCCCCCTACTGGGAAATCTAGTTAACTGCATATTTCTCATCACATTGTACAGTGTAATAAATGGTTCCTTGTCCCTGATCTCTACCTCCCCCCACCCCAGTTCCTTCTGCATCACAAAGCCATGATCATCCAGAAGCATGTCCGAGGCTGGCTCACCAGGAGGAAGTTCAAGTTGGCACGGAACGCCGCCATCACCATCCAGTGTGCCTACCGCCGCATGCGAGCCAAGCGGGAGCTGAAACAGCTGAAGATTGAGGCGAGGTCCGCTCAACATCTGAAGAAGCTCAACACGGGCATGGAGAACAAGATCGTCCAACTGCAGAGGAAGATGGATGACCAGGTACAGTCAAAGACGCATGGTTCTGACCCAGGCGACTTTTTAACGCTAGCAGCCTACAACGAGTGCCATAAAACAAAGACGGGTCAATGAAAGGTCAATATTTCCCTTTGCAATCATTTTGGCACCGAAGGTTTATTTGGCTAGTCTAGACTGCAAGTTATGTTAAAAAGGGATTGATTTGAAAGTGATGTGACGTCCCATAGTAGTAACAGAGCTCTCTCTCCTGTCCCACTGTTTAGACCAAAGATCTGAAGACTCAGAATGAGCAACTGGTGGTGGCCAAAACCTCCCTGGGCTCAGAGGTGAACAAGCTGCAGAAGGAGCTGGAGACCATGCGCAGTCGCCAGGGAGACGGTAGTCAGCTGACCTCTATGAAGGATGAGCTGGAGAAGCTGAGGGCGGAGCTCCAGGAAGCACATGCCCACAGGAAGAAGCTGGAGGAGGAGCACAGCAACGAGAAGATGAGATTTGAACAGGTGAGCTGTCAATCACTGAAGAGGAGAAGGTAATTTTCCTTTACCTTGTATGTTCTCCAAAGCCCTAATGTTGACAGAATAAAACCTTTTGTTTGAAACAGAAGGGTGAAAACAGTCATCAGTTGCCCGAGTAACTAGAGAAGATGCTGGTAGCAGCGGTTTTACTGAATTCTTGCTCTTTAGAGTCAACTTACTGAAAATCTGATTCTCCAACAATCTCAATGTGGATTTAACTGTATGTGTCAGTGGTCTTCTACTGACCTGGAAGTGATATCATGCATACATTTTTGTATTGTTTTGACCACCTGACTTAAGAAGCTCATTGTTAAGTAGATTGGCTTCAGGCTTTCTCAGTGGTAATAGACACCCCTCTTTGGCCCTTTTGATTCAGTTTGTAACAATGCAAGAATTGTCCCTGGCTCTCTAGCTCCGTTTGACATCACTATGAGAGCCTCACACGCAGGATCGACAGATTTATAGTCACTTAAAGAGAAGCCGGGAAACAAAACAACTAAATAGACATTTTGCTCACTTGTAAGAGAGTAAGTAGCATCTATCGTCTGAAGTAGAAAATTGAAATCGATGAAAGAAAATGCATTGCTCTTGAACGGCCACCATGCTCTTTCTGACGTCTCTATTGCTTTCATTAATGCTCTTGTTCGTTTTCCTTAGAGAGTGGAGGAGTTGGAGAGGGAGAATTCCCTGCTGAAGAGTGAAAAGGAGAAGATGAACCAAAGGATTCTGCACCACTCCAAGAGCACAGAAGGTAAATGCTTTTTAGATCTCATACACCACTAAGATGCAAACGATAGCACTATTACAGTGATATATATATATATATATATATATATATGAGTGGTTGAAGGTGAAACTGTAGTCACAGTGAGCCCTGCATTCTGCCTGACCTGAGGGGAGGGACGGCTTGTTTCCCCACACAAAAGGGGTTTCTGTGGAAGTAGGACAGAAGGCAGAAACCGCATCAAGTTACACGGCAGCAGTAATGTGAGACTTTTTAAAAATATATAAACCGGAGACTTAAATCAGCCCTTGTTTAGCACTGGGTTCACGTGGAAAAGTATTAGTTTTGGAATATGTACCTTTGATGTGTGCGAAACAACATAAATCAATCAATTTGTTAAATCCATTCGTCAATGGACTTCTCTTTGTCAATAAGAAGTCACTTCTAGTTTACATCATAATCTCTGAACATGACCACTGCCTATATCTGAATACCATGTGCAGTACTTCAAACAGGATGCTTCATCACTGAGCAGTTAAAAGGAAATCATTTGACATAATATGACACCAGCCATGACCCACATCTGACTTACTGAATACCGTATCCACTCTTTTCTGGTGAAAATGTCAGTAGTTATTGAAGAGTTGTATTGGCCAAATCTGCTCTCTTTATCTGCAGTGTTACTGTAGGGTTCTCTGGGGGCCCCTTGGGATGAGCGATATCACAATGTACTATAACATTGCTGTGTTTTTCTTTTCTACTGCCGGTTAGAGCAGCATGTTGTCCAGGCTGAGGTAATAACCCATGTTTATGGAGCTAGGGATATTACAGACCAGAGAGCCCCTGTTATTTATCTATTACATTATTACAGTAGCAACATACTATGATCCCAGTGATGCTGCCTTCATATTCATTCCCTTGTAATAACAGAGACATGGTCCTCCTAGGATCCGTGGGCATGAGAAGAGACAATAAACAAGTTATCAAGCAACTTTCATGTTTTCATCCTCCCTAGGACCAGGAGTTTTTCCAACGGTTTCTGTTTAAACCATTACAAATCTGGGGGACTCCTGAGTGGCGCGGTGGTCTAAGGCACTGCATCGCAGTGCTAGCTGTGCCACTAGAGATCCTGGTTCGAGTCCAGGCTCTGTCACAGCCGGCCGTGACCAGGAGACCCATGGGGCGGCGCACAATTGGCCCAGCGTCGTCCGGGGTAGGGGAGGGTTTTTGCTGGGCAGGGATGCTCTTGTCCCATCGTGCGCTAGCGACTCCTGTGGCGGGCGCAAATGTTTCTTCCTACACATTGGTGCGGCTGGCTTCCGGGTTAAGCGGGCATTGTGTCGAGAAGCAGTGCGGTTTGGTTGGGTTGTGTTTCGGAGGACGCACTTCTCTCGACCTTCGCCTCTCCAGAGTCCGTACTGGAGTTGCAGCTTTGGGACAAGACTAACTACCAATTGGATACCACAAAATTGGGGAGAAAAAAAGGGGTAAAATTGTAATAAATAAAAAAGTAAAAATCTGGTCCCATCATAGCCTAAATAAAATGGATTTATTATTATGTCATAACCAGAGTTTTACCTGGTGTGGTTAGCCTACCAGATCATGAAAAACTATCCCCCCCATCCCCCCGCAAAGTACAGCGAGGTCAGTGATGAAAACCTGCTCAGGACTTCAGACTGGGTGTAAGGTTCAACCTTCCAGCAGGACAACGACCTTGAGCACACAGCCAAGACAACGCAGAAGTGACTTCGGGACAATTCTCTGAGACCTGAAAATAGGTGTGCAGCAACTCACCCCATCCAACCTGACAGAGCTTGAGAGGATCTGCAGAGAAGAATGGGAGAAACTCCCAAAATACAGATGTGCCAAACTTGTAGCATCATACCCAAGAAGACTCGAGGCTGTAATCACTGCCAAATGTACTTCAACAAAGTACTGAGTAAAGGGTGTGAATACTTATGTAAATGTGTTATTTCCATTTTAGCAAGGGGAAAAAAACGCTTTTAATCAATTTTAGAAGAAGACTGTAACCTAACAAAATGTGGATAAAGTCAAGGGGTCTGAATACTTTCCAAAGTGTGTGTGTGTGTGTGTGTGTGTGTGTGTGTGTGTGTGTGTGTGTGTGTGTGTGTGTGTGTGTGTGTGTGTGTGTGTGTGTGTGTGTGTGTGTGTGTGTGTGTGTGTGTGTGTGTGTGTGTGTGTGTGTGTGTGTGTGTGTGTGTGTGTGTGTACTGCGCTAATGGGCTTCCATTGTTTTTCTTGGCTCAGTGCAGCCGGCAGGCAGCGGCTACTGTGACAATTTCAGAGCGTAACAGGGTGTTAACTGCAATTTCAGTTGCTAGGTTCTAAATATCAGAGTAAGAACTCAATGTACACTATGAAAGCTTAAACCAAGTTTATTCACCCCAAAGCATCGAACAGCTGAACATGGTTCCACCAGTGGTGGTATATGTACCCCAGTTTGGGTTGGAATCTCCTCCTTCTCTTTAAACGTTACATCTGTCGCTAGGCAGGAGATTAAGTGACGCGTGCAATAAACTGTTCCTTCTCCCTTAACGTGACCTGACCTCTGTCGCCTTTCTCACTAATCCACATCTCTCCACCCTTATCAGTGCCTGCCAAGATGTGATTGCTTTTCCTTTACTCAGTACATTCCAAGGTTCGTTGTCTCCACCATATACATTCCTCCTACAGATAACCATTAACTTCTGGTGTAGAAACCAGACTATAGCACCCCTCATGTCTCAATATTTGAAGTTTAGAAATCTAAACCCATCACAGGTAAAAACTCAATAAAACACGTCTCAAATATAAGTCTATACGTTTCAGCTGTTTCGAAAACATTGCTCTGTAGGAGTGTTAAGCTCAACAAGGTCAACTGCCCTGCTCGGAGGGGGGCGAGTGTAGTGCGTGAAAACTGTCATCTCTTTTCTAGTGTAAAACCAGATGTAATGCTCCAGGCGTGATCATTTCGCGAGTTTACGTGACCGTATTGTCTCTCAAAAAATCTATGCCTCTCGAAAACCTCTCAAGAATGTCCCTATGCTATCGGCAATGTGAAAACGGTCCAAGATGGAAAAGTTATTTGGAATCATGACAATACAATAACCTATCCCTCAAATGAACGTATGAAATGGTGCTGACACCAATGTGCTATTCCAAGTAACTTGATAAAATCAACATGACATCAAAGACTAGCAATAGATATTCAGTACCTGTAATGGAGAATACTGTATGTAACTTCATGATGGCTTGTTTTCTAGTCACTCAAATGAAGGCTCATCTATAGGACAGTAATTGAGTAATAGTGAATGTGGAGACTCGTGAAAGTGATTTGATGTGGACTGGTCGTGTGTGTGTGTTTCAGACCAGGAGAGCAGTGCATCCCAGAGTGTGGGTCGGGTCCAGGCAGAGCTGGATGAGGAGAGGCAGCGCTATCAGAACCTGCTCAGGGAATTCTCACGACTGGAGCAGAGATATGACAACCTACAGGAGGCCAAGGTGCGTGTGTGTATTTGTGTGTGCACATTTGCATGTAGGTTTCCTATGCCAAGCCAGATGACCAATGGTTCCCTGTCTCCTCTTACCCTTCAGTTTCAGCCTGGCCACAGGAGGAACAATTCTAACCAGAGCAGCCTGGAGTCTGACTCCAATTATCCCTCCATTTCTACCTCCGAGGTGGGAGACACTGACGATGCCATCCAACTCGTAGAGGTAAGACCTCCTTAACCAGGATTAACCCATTTTATACAGTCTTATACATTCTAACACAGGCTTACTGTACATAGTTGCTTGGGCTAGGTTTTCACCTGACATTGTTCCCCTGTAGGAGATGGGAGTGGAGAAGGCAGCAATGGACATCGGTGTGTTCATGAAGCTGCAGAAGCGTGTTAGGGAGCTGGAACAGGAGAGGAAGAGACTGCAAGTCAACCTGGAAAAGATGGAGGACCACTCTAAGCGCAAGGTGGGCCCATGTCTCAGTCTAGTGTTATGCTCTTGCTTGTTTTTCTATACTTCTAAAATACTTACACAGAATTTTCTCCCGTTACTCTTTGTCTTGAATACCTTTAAGTTTAAGATCCTCAATATTTACTATTAGCCATCTCTCTTAGGGCATTGAGCCAAAGACGACATCAGAGCAAGAGAATGCGGATCTGGCCTACAACAGTCTCAAGGTACAGATCCATCCACCCCCACACAGATACACCAATTAACATGCATACACACAGACAACCACAGTGTACAGTACTATTCAGCAGTGGGATGTCTCTATTTGTTGTGTTTCATTTCTTCTTCACTCTGGATGTTCTGGTGTCTTTGGTCTTCCTGCCCTCAGCGTCTCAAGCATATTCAAAGAATGAAATTGTATGTTTACATGTTGCCACAGAAAGGTAGAGGATCTGATTCATGTTAATTTTGTTGTAGCAACACCTTTTCACTGGAATAATAATTTCAATATCCACAGATGAAAACAAAAAAACTCAAATATAGCTGCAAGCAGCAATGAATGGGGTTCACAGGATGAGAGAAAGGATGCACGGGCAGTTGGATGACAAAGCAAAGGTTCATAAGAGGAATATGTTTTAAAGTATTTTTTTTTGCATATCTGCTAATGTAGATCTATAGGTACAGTGCGGCCATATTTGAATGCTGCAAAAAAAAATCTCAAAACCATTAAAGACTGAGTCTAAATACAAAATCAGGAATGAATCTGGTATATGGTTCATGAGGAGAAGATGATTGCATATGTTTTTGAGCATTACCGTTACATATGCAGATAATTAGATGTTAAAAGTTTCCTTGTTTTTTGAGATATCAATACCGAATTCAATGTGGTTTTCCTTAGGGACGTCCATGATAGCGATGACAAGTTTCAAGTTAATAGGCAACTGTGAAGTGGATTTATAGTGTTTTAAATGGATATGTAAAATCTGAACTCCACCATCTTTTGACCAGCTTTTCTCAAACTAAGTTAAGATGCGTACCATGGGTATACTTTCCAAATGTGTTGTCACTTGATCCTATGGTTCATGAGAAGTATTTTTTGCATATTAGCCTATTAACCTATGTGCTAATATGCTTCTACTGGTATAGTGTGGCCATCTTTGAATGCATTAGCGTTATTTTCTCAAACTCTCTTTAGGGACTATTGTGATGAGTCCAAAAACCAACTTAATTTATTGATTTTAAATTTTGCAGGATGAAATCTCTTGAGATGCACCATTCAATTTTCAAGTGTTCAAATGAAAGAAAATGAACAAAGTAACAAGAATATGGCAACTACTGTCTTAATAATAAAATGTACAAACAAAATAAAACAGTTGTTGTACAACTACTAATAGATCTACAACTAATAAAAATGACTTCCAACTACAACTAATAAAACGAAGTACCTATAATATATACAGTGCATTTTGAAACTATTCAGACCCCTTGACTTTTTCCACATTTTATGTTACAGCCTTATTCTAAATGTTTTCTCATCAATCAACACACAATACCCCAAAATGACAAAGCGAAAACATTTTTTTTAGAACTGTTTGCAAATGTATTACAGATTTTTAAAAGATACCTTGTTTGCATAAATATTCAGACCCTTTGCTATGAGACTCGAAATTTTGCTCAGGTGCATCCTGTTTCCATTGATCATCCTTAATGTTTCTATGACTTGATTGGAGTCAGCCTGTGGTAAATTCAATTTATTGTACATGATTTAGAAAGGCACACACCTGTCTATATAGGGTCCCACAGTTGACAGTGTATGTCAGAGCCAAAACATTTCTGCAGCATTGAAGGTCCCCAAGAACACAGTGGACTCTATCATTCTTAAATGGAAGAAATTTGGAACCACCAAGACTCTTCCTAGAGCTGTCCGCCCGGCCAAACTGAGCAATCGGGGGATAAGGGCCTTGGTCAGAGAGGTGACCAAGAACCCAATGGTCACTCTGACAGAGCTCCTAGAGTTCCTCTGTGGAGAAGGGAGAACCTTCCATGAAGGACAACCATTTCTGCAGCACCAATCAGGCCTTTATGGTAGAGTGGCCAGGAGGAAGCCACTCCTCAGTAAAAGGCACATGGCAGCCAGCTTGGAGTTTGTCAAAAGGCACCTAAAGGACTCTCAGACCATGAGAAACTTCTTTGGTCTGATGGAACCAAGATTGAACTATTTTTCCTGAATGCAAAGCGTCACGTTTGGAGGAAACCTGGCACCATTCATACGGTGAAACATGGTGGTGGTAGCATCATGCTGAGGGGATGTTTTTCAGCGGCAGGGACTTTGAGACTAGTCAGGATCGAGGGAAAGATGAACGGAGTACAGAGAGAGCCTTGATGAAAAAGGTTAACCTTCCAACAAGACAACTCTAAGCACACAGTCAAGACAACGCAGGAGTTGCTTCAGGACAAGTCTCTCAATGTCCTTGAGTGGTCCAGCCAGAGCCCGGACTTGAACCTGATCTAACATCTCTGAAGAGACGTGAAAATAGCTGTGCAGCAACGCTCTCCACTCAACCTGATCAAGCTTGAGAGGATCTGCAGAGAAGAATGGGAGAAACTCCTCAAATATAGGTGTGCCAAGCTTGTAGCGTCATACCCAAGACCCGAGGCTGTAATCATTGCCAAATGTGCTTCAACAAAGTACTGAGTAAAGGGTCTGAATACTTATGTCAAATCAAGTCAAATTTATTTATATAGCCCTTCTTACATCAGCTGATATCTCAAAGTGTTGTACAGAAACCCAGCCTAAAACCCCAAATGGCAAGCAATGCAGGTGTAGAAGCACGGTGGCTAGGAAAAACTCCCTAGAAAGGCCAAAACCTAGGAAGAAACCTAGAGAGGAACCAGGCTATGAGGGGTGGCCAGTCCTCTTCTGGCTGTGCCCGGGTGGAGATTATAACAGAACATGGCCAAGATGTTCAAATGTTCATAAATGACCAGCATGGTCAAATAATAATAATCACAGTAGTTGTCGAGGTTGCAACAAGTCAGCACCTCAGGAGAAAATGTCGATTGGCTTTTCATAGCCGATCATTAAGAGTCTCTATCGCTCTGGGACATGTAGCACGTCTGGTGAACAGGTCAGGGTTCCATAGCCGCAGGCAGAACAGTTGAAACTGGAGCAGCAGCACGGCCAGGTGGACTGGGGACAGCAAGGAGTCATCATGCCAGGTAGTCCTGGGACATGGTCCTAGGGCTCAGGTCCTCCGAGAGAGAGAATTAGAGCGAGCATACTTAAATTCACATAGGACACCGAATAAGACAGGAGAAATACTCCAGATATAACAGACTGACCCTAAGCCCCCCGACACATAAACTACTGCGGCATTAATACTGGAGGCTGAGACAGGAGGGGTCAGGAGACATTGTGGCCCCATCCGATGATACCCCCGAACAGGGCCAAACAGGCAGGGTATAACCCCACCCACTTTGCCAAAGCACAGCCCCCACACCACTAGAGGGATATCTTCAACCACCAACTTACCATCCTGAGACAAGGCCGAGTATAGCCCACAAAGATCTCCGCCACGGCACAACCCAAGAGGTTGTAAATGTAAATGTGATATATCCATTTTTTAAATGTTATTTTATCAGATCTGTTTTTGCTTTGTCATTGTGGGGTATTGTGTGTAGATTAGGGGGGGAAACAATTGAATACATTTTAGTGGATAGTGGAACCAGCGCGCCTGACACTGATGATCATACCACGCTAAAAGTCGCTTAGTTCAATTGAACAGTAACTGAATGCCTCAATGCCTCTCTGCTTGCTTTTATATAGCAAGCCACGGCCATGTGACTCCTGTCTGTAGGAGCGATCCATTTTTGTGGACGGAATGGTGTACCTAATAAACTGTCCAATGAGTCTAGTAATTTGGGTCTAAGGAGTTTCCAATTTTATGAAGAGGTCACTCGTAAAATTTGGAGTAAATCTGACTTGTATTTCATGAAGATTTGTTTTATTATTTTAAGCAGCGTTACATAGTCAAAGTGAATTGTTAATAGTTTCCTTATTCTTTAAGATATCAATGCCAAATGTAACATGCTTCATCATGATAATGTCCTTGACCCTAACAAGTTTCTAGTTGATATGCCATTGTGGGGTGGATTTACAACGGATTTCAATGGACATGCGAAATCAGATTTCCTGATTTGTCATTACCTCAGTCTTCTCTTAACCAATCCCTTTTCCCAAGCTAAGTTAATACCATGGGCCTACATACCGCACTTGGTGTTATTTGGACTTATGGTTCATGAGAATAATTTTCCAAAATGTCCAAGATGGAGGAAAATCTATTCTGACGGACCTTATGGGTCCTTGAAGAAAACTTTGTATGTATGGGTTTTCCCTCATACAGAAGAAGTTAAGTCACTAGGTCAAACGGAGCTGTGGAAAGAGGTCAAAGGTGAGACTGCTAATAACAGCGATAGGCCAATTTGTGGATGGCATTATTTTTTACCAAGTTACTCATTGGCTCTGTGCGCCAAATTTTTTAAGAAGTTACCAATCTATGCTTGAGTTATTTGACCATGTAGAACATTTAAAAATAAGAATTAAGACGATAACAATAGGTATTCACAGATTTGCTGTGAACCCCTAAAAAGAGATTTCTGCTCAATTTGCCGATCTCTGTGAGCTTGCTTCTTGCACCTTGGGTAATAGTATGGAATCAATATCATGCCAAATATATTCACAAATGTAAATCACCATCTACAAACACGTTTTGAGTTATAACTGCAGATGTGCAGGTCTTTTCCAAGGGCCATAAGTAAAATAACTGCCATAACATTTTGTGTTTATCACGCATAGAAAACTATTTGTAGTCGTAGAAAAAAAGTTTATCGCATTGATGCTGTTGACCCGGATCACTGGTTGCTGCAGAAAAAGACTAGGTCAAAGGGGGTGAGTGTAACCGGTGTGAAATGGCTAGCTAGTTAGCGGTGTGGGCTTTTAGCATTTCATTCTGTGACGTCACTCGCTCTGACACTTTGAAGTAGTTGGTTCCCTTGCCCTGCAAGGGCCGCGGCTTTTGCGGAGTGATGTGTAACGGTGCTTCGAGGGTTACTGTTGTCAATGTGTCCAGAGGGTCCCTGGTTCAAGCCCAGGTTGGGATGAGGAGAGGGACGGAAGCAATACTGTTATAAAGTCTGATCCCATATCCTACACCTCCCCACCTTTTGCATGCCTGTCCTGGGGAAACGGTTAGAGGCTTCAGGAATACTTATGGCTCCTTAATGCTCATTGTCTGTGCAACATGAGACAGCGGATGGATTATAATCACTTACAATGTATGACATATTCTTCACATTTAGTGGTGCTATCACATTGGCCAGCTAATTAAACTATTTGGGTTCTTCCTTACATTGAGCCTTGGCATTTCATTACTTTTATTACCAACGATTACCAAAATTACATTTTAGATTGCCGATAAATCTCTTTGAACTTTGGCCTTGTTTTTCCACAGAGACAGGAGCTGGAATCTGAGAACAAGAAGCTGAAGAATGACCTGAACGAGCTGAGGAAGGCCATCGCTGACCGCGCCTCCAAGAACAGCTCCTCCAATGAGCTTCAGGATGGCTACAACCTGTTGCTGGGTCAGCTCAAGGCAGCCAATGAGGAGCTGGATGTGCGCAAGGAGGAGGTCCTTATCCTCAGGAGTCAGATTGTCACCGCAGCCCAGCAGAAAGAGAAGGACACAACCAATCACATTGTAAGTCACCAAACTGGGAGCTGAAAGTTGACATGGCTTCATTTGTCCAATGGGAAGTGTTTATTGTCCAGTTTATATGGCCCTATTGGTTAATCAAAAGGTTATCTACACATTAAACTGGTACCAAGGACCTTCAAATTAGTCTTGTGAGGCTTGCGTTCTAGGGCAAAACAGAGAACACCATGTTCATGAGTCTCAGCATGTCACGCATATCTATAGTTTAAGCAGATGGATTTTGATGGGGATGTTTTTATGTTAATTAGATTTCCACTGGGGCTATAGGCCAAGGGTTGAAAGAATGTTCCACAGCTTGTCTCCACGACTTCACTGCAAGTTGTTAGTGGCCCTAGTTATCCAAATTGCAAGTTCTCCCACTTAAAAAAAGATGAGAGAGGCCTGTAATTTTCATCATAGATACACTTCAACTATGACAGACAAAATTAGAAAAAAAATCTAGAAAATCACATTGTAGGATTTTTTAAATTAATTAATTAGCAAATTATGGTGGAAAATAAATATTTGGTCACCTACAAACAAGCAAGATGTCTGGCTCTCACAGACCTGTAACTTCTTCTTTAAGAGGCTCCTCTGTCCTCCACTCGTTACCTGTATTAATGGCACCTGTTTGAACTTGTTATCAGTATAAAAGACATCTGTCCACAACCTCAGTCACACTCCAAACTCCACTAAAGACCAAAGAGCTAAAAATCTGGTCAAATCTGGAAAATAACAATACCTAGCTTTTTGATCTACAGAACTCATTTGGAAGCTGTTTTCCTGTAACGTGACAAAAAAATGTAGGTAAAAAATAAATAAAAACCTGAACGTTTGTTTAAGGATCGCTGATATACTTTTCTTGTTTGTGACTCGTGGGTTGAAAGTCAACCGAATTATTATCATTATGCAGCGCAATTGAGTGAAGTCAGCCAGTGATGGAAAAGCACGTGATCGTCTTGCACTGTATGTTATGGATTCCAGTGACCTGTATCTTACCCAAACAAAACACTGGAATATTTAATAAAATGTTTCCAGTTGGATTTAGACAGAGGTACAGGCAGACAAGCATGTAACTGGAGAGGTCTCATTATGAGACATATGAGAGAGACTGACCTCTGTGCCTGACCTCCAACTGGAACTGAGAATGACAGAGTCTGACAGATCAGTCCTTACACTGCAATAATCCAGCGCGGCATTCACCTGTAGTTATGTCCTCCTGAAGAGAGTTCCGAATTTGCTGTTAAACACCGTGGGTAGCCAGGCGTTTGGTTCGAGAAGGGAGTGCATCAGGACAGGAGAGCAGAGAGAGAGAGAGAGCATGGTGTGCGGGAGGCAGCAGAACAGACAGCTCTCATTCACTCAGGCGTTTCCACTTCTACCCCCTCACCCCCCCCCACATCTAGGTAATATTTCAGACACTCCTGAGCTGCACTCTCCCAGTCCCACCTGCTAGGCTAGTGGAGGATATGCCTTGCGTGTCATACTCCTTAGAAGGGTGGTGGTTATGACTCCACTCAGATGATGGCCTGTCGCTCTGATTCTTCCTTTCCCAACTGTTGAAGCTGATTAGTTCAGATGCAGATATTAGAGAGGCGCTGGCCTGTAATATGTGAGTATGTTGAGGGCAGCTCTACTATAATATGGCCTATGACTCGGGTTTATGAGTGTGTGTTAAACACGGACTAGTTTTGACCTAAAGAGGGAAAGAGACAAGTCGGATGAATGTCATTGCCTTATAAAGCAGTCCCACGGGTTTTACTACCTCTTCAATGGCATCATGAATTGACCTTCATGTCCCCCTCTCTCCATAGGAAACCAATAACTTGCCTGAATGGACCAACAGCAAGAAGCCCATAGACAAGGAGGAGGCTCTGAGGTCCTATCATGGACTCTGTGAGTCTAAGAAGTAAGTGTCTTGACCTTTTTATATTGGAAGTACAGTAATGGAATACACACTGGCCTGTGATGAATATGGCCTCTTTTTTTCCCTCTTTTTTTTTGTCATACCCACTGGCGCACAGAATGTTTTTCAATGTAAATATCACATTTCTACTTCTGGATTGACAGGGTGAAATGAGGAAAGTGTCTGGTGGTTATCATTCCATGTGACTACATTAAACTGTTGCCAGTTCTACTATTGTTTTTGTCCAACTAGAAATTGCCTAGAGACCTTGACTACTGTACTTCTATGTCCGGCGCTTAGTCCAACATACACAGTGTAGCTAAGCTCAAGGTGACAGACCGCAGGAGATTACTCTCAGGGTAACATCAGATCACCTTTCTCATCTAAGCTGTCCCAATCACTTTGACGGTATAATGACCAATTCATGGGAAACTGCCCTGCATTTGATTCCACCCTATTGAAATTGACACAGTAATATCCTTCCTGAGCCATCTACCTTCATGGCCCTCTGTCATCATCAATAACAGAACCCTCAGACAGTAAGTGAGTGAGGGGACTTAGATGGCACTCAGATTGCCAGGGAGGAAAGCCATTTGTGCTGCTCGTAATGAGCCACTCGAAGCACACCGATTCATTTCGATCCAAAGCCATCTTCCTTTGACCCACGATCTATTCCTGTTTTTGTTTTTTTATATATCTTCCATTCTGTGTCCCGGCCCGGTTTGAGAGACCCAGCCAAAATGCCAGGTTGATTTGAACACCTCTGTTGTGTCTGCAGAGCAGAACCTTTGAACCCGGAGGTATTTGTTAGACGTCCTCATTATGGCAGAATGCAGATAGATGCAGATAGATGGCAGTAATGAGAGGCAGATGCTGATATAACGACACTCTCTCGCCGTGACCGGGTTTTAAAAGGGTGATGTTAGTGTCTGTCTGTCTGTCTGTTGTGTGAGACTTTGTTCCTATGTCAGCTATAGGATTTTAACTGGAGAATCTCTGGTTCTGCTCTACCTCTCTGTGGTGCTAACTCCTATTGCTCTGTTCTGTTTTCCCCTGTCCACTTTTGTTTCACTTCCTCCTGTCACTCCTTTCTTCTTGCCATCTCTCTCTTTTCCTCTATCTCTCCGTCTCGCTATCTCTATCTCTCCGTCTCGCTATCTCTATCTCTCCTGGCTTGCCGCCGGCAGCAAAGCTTCTGACTGGGGTTATTTGAATGAAGATGGCGAGCTGGGCCTGGCATACCAGGGTCTAAAGCAAGTGGCCAGGTTATCTTCTGCTTTCCTTCTCTACTTACTGCCTTCCTGTTTTATCCTCTCCCCCCGTTCCTATGCCTAAAAGAGGCACAAACTGTGGGGGTTAAGATGCGAGTTAATGAGCTATGAAACCATACGTAATACAGTAAGTCTCCACACTATGGTACCGCAATGCTACAAGTTAGACGTTTGGGAAGGTTCAGTCAGCTTTAGGCTTATTGTAACCATCCCCTCTCTCCTCCTTCCTGTCTCCCCCTCTCCTCCTTTCCCCCAGGCTGTTGGAGGCCCAGCTCCAGTCTCAGGCCAGGAAGCACGAGGATGAGCTGGAGGCGTTCCGCACCCAGATTGAGCTGCTAAGGGACGACATAGAGAAGAAGCAGGAGATGCTAAACCACACCATGTCTCTGTCCCCTGAGGCCCAGGTGGAGTACAGCGTCCAGCAGGAGATCACCCGCCTCACCAACGACAACCTGGTGAGAACACTGCAACCAGGGTGCTGCTCTAGGACTCTCAACCATACTATTATGATCCAAAAGGCAAAACTGATCCTGTAATCAGCAGTCTTACTCTGAGACTCTTTGTGAATACAGGCCCAGGGGCACCTATTGGACTGGAACAGCCCAGAGCTCTGAAAGTTAGTTAGTGTAGAGTTGACCATCTTGAATGTGTTTGTTACTATAGGACTTAAAAGAGCTTGTGGAGAAATTGGAGAAGAACGAGAGGAAGCTGAAGAAGCAGCTGAGGATCTACATGAAGAAAGTACAGGAGCTGGAAGGTGAGAGACCTGGAGCTCCTAATGAATTCTGTAGCCAATTCATTTATTGGTCTCACTAAGCTGTAGTGAAGGGCAAAAAAGGGACATACTGTATGATGGATGTTGCGTTATCAGTGACCACTTTGTCCTCTGCTCTGTCCAGTGTCCGTGACTGCAGCAGCATCCCAGTCCACCACGGCCAAACCAGAGATGACCCGTCAGGTGACTGTCCAGCGCAGAGAGAAGGACTTTGAGGGCATGCTGGAGTACTACAAAGAGGACGAGGCCCTGCTGGTCAAAACGCTCATCACCGGTACGACGTGGCGGCAGAAAGTGGGCTCATCACACAATATGACAGCATCCCAAGTACAAACACCTGTCAAGTCCAGAGCGTATCACTATATTCTCAAATGCACACGATGACTACAATGATTACTGAAATTAGTGGAGGAACCTGTTCCATGGACACATCACTCTCTGTTATAGAAATGGAATGTCACTGTAATGTAATGTCATTGGAATAACTTATCGTAATGCAGTGTTAGTGTAATGTTATTGTGATAACAATGTTATTGTAATAACTAAGATGTGCTGTTTGGTGTTCCAGACATGAAGCCCCACGCTGTATCAGCAACAGTGCCCTGCCTACCTGCCTACATCCTCTTCATGTGCATCCGCCATGCGGACTACATCAACGATGACCAGAAGGTCCACTCTCTGCTCACCTCCACCATCAACGCCATTAAGAAGGTCCTCAAGGTATAGATACAGAGTTGTATTCCCGCATACAGATGGAGACTTCACTCACATACTTTAACGCGGTTCACAGTCTTTGGAAGTAAGTTGCGAGGAACGCTCGGTCAGAATAGAGTACAGCGACTCTGGTATTTGAACATTCTTTTCATTTTGCAATGCCTCTGCAGAAAAACAACGATGACTTTGAGATGACCTCCTTCTGGCTGGCCAACACGAGCCGTCTGCTGCACTGTCTCAAGCAGTACAGTGGAGATGAGGTGAGCCTTACTTTGAACGATCAGAGATCATTCTGCTTATTATGAACTGTGACGAGATGCTAGAAAGGATGCTCAGTACTTTAGCTGGTTGAAATAAGGGGTAGATTGTCTGACATTTATACAGTCTGACGACTCCTTGATTTCTCTCCATGCACGATGCATTTGACAGATGTGCAGACTGACATACACTTGCTTTAACCTACTCTACAAATCGTAGCTCTCTACGACTCTCATTCCTTTCTTGCTGTTTTCCCAGGCGTTTATGACTCAGAACACGGCCAAGCAGAATGAGCACTGTCTGAAGAACTTTGACCTGGCAGAGTACCGCCAGGTGCTGAGTGACCTCTCCATCCAGATCTACCAGCAGCTCGTCAAGGTGGCAGAGCATGTGATGCAGCCCATGATCGGTGAGGCGCTGGGGCAGCTCGGTGGGCAAGAACTGTGTGGTCCAGAAGTTGGAGACAATGGACTTGGAAATTGACCAACTGTTTCTTCATTCTGGGTTGATTGTACCGCTGTTTTGTTTTGGTGTGTGTGTGTGTGTGTGTGTGTGTGTGTGTGTGTGTGTGTGTGTGTGTGTGTGTGTATATATGTATGTATGTGTTTTAAATCTCTTATTATACTGATCTATATTTCCCACAGCTGAATGTTTAGTTCAGTACTTAGGTTTCCTAAAAGAAGAAAAGTGAACCAATTAAACCTATAGATATGAACATTGCGTTAACTATCTCCTCCCTTCAACTGGGCAGTATCGGCCATGTTGGAGAGTGAGTCTATCCCCAGCCTTGCGGGAGTGAAGCCCATGGGTTACAGGAACCGCTCCTCCAGCATGGATAAGGACGAGGAGGGCCCAGGGAGCTACACCCTGGAGGCCCTGATCAGACAGCTGGGCCAGTTCCACGGGGTGATGGGCGAGCACGGCCTCGACCCAGAGATAGCAGGCCAGGTGATCCGGCAGCTGTTCTACAGCATCAACGCTGTCACCCTCAACAACCTGCTGCTCAGGAAAGACGTCTGCTCCTGGAGCACTGGCATGCAGCTCCGGTATGTTTGTTTATTTATGTGTGTGTGTGTATATATATTACAAACATACAGAACCATGCTTGGGGATATTATATGTTACTAGGGACTGACCAGGAAAAGGCCCTTAATGCTACATACAGTATAGCTAAGAGGAGCACTCACTACTGTTAGAGAGAGAAAGTAGCATACAGGTTTGATTTATGACCCGTCACTGAAGAGGTGGGTCTGTACTACTAAGTGTCTCTCACTGGGATTGGTTAGGTACAACATCAGTCAGATGGAGGAGTGGCTTCGGGGGAAGAACCTCCACCAGAGCGGGGCCGTGATTAACATGGAGCCCGTCATCCAGGCCGCCCAGCTGCTTCAGGTCAAGAAGAAGACGTCCCAGGACGCCGAGGCCATCTGCTCACTGTGTACCGCTCTCACCATGCAACAGGTACACTCATACACCTGTTACAGAAACCTGTTACACGCCTGTTGCACATCACCAATCCTTGAGCACCGGAACGCCCCTCACAACTCCGTCTCAAAGTTCACAGGAAGAGTGACGTGTCTTCATATACTAACCAGTGTCCTATTGGTCATACAGATTGTGAAAATCCTCAACCTCTACACCCCGCTCAACGAGTTTGAGGAAAGAGTCACTGTGTCCTTCATCAGAAACATCCAGGTGACAACTCTCCGTTCGTTATAATGAGTGATTGAAACCACTTCCAGTCTAATGTAATCTATTTTCCATGCCATTTATTCATGTTTTTTTATTTATTATCTTGTCCTCAGAATCGTCTGCAGGGGAGGAACGATGTCCCAATGCTCCTGGTGGACACCAAGCACACCTTCCCTGTCCTGTTCCCCTATACCCCCTCAGCCCTTAGCCTGGAGACCCTTCACATCCCTGCCAACCTCAGCCTACACTTCCTCACTCGAGTCTGAGGCTTCAGCGAGGCCTACCACAGGCCTGGTTCTTAGCAAGGAGAAGCAGAGCCCCACGGAGCTCCCTCTAACCTGGGCAGCTTTCAGTTGCTCTGCTAAACAGCAGAGGGCGCCAAGTCTACAGCACTCAATGGAAGGCAAAAGAACCTTCCAGCTGACCAACAATGGATGCTGTCAAGATTCTGCCTGTGTAAATCCAGCAGAATGTGTCAAGTCATTCTTTATAGGTGTCCACAACTGCTTCCTCTATTTGGCGTCTTCTACAGTTGGGCTATTGAGATGCTGTGCTTCGTCAGTTCTGTCCCATACAGTCAAATTTATTTTCATTCGCTGTAAGTCGTCTCTCTATGGTAAGCCGACTGTAAATACATTCCTCTTAAAGATGAATTGAATCTGTGTAAATGTGTGCTCTCACTTCCATTGACACGGTATTGATTCCCAGTTAGCCACTCCGCCAAGCATTCAGTGTCCTGTTTTATTTATTGTACAGTGGGCAGTGGTCTACCGTGTCAGTCTGGCTTCCTCATGATGAGTTAATTGTAGCCTCACTCGTCTCTACACCCTGTCAATGGACAGCAGATCAGACTTGGGAGCAGCCCTGCATTGCAGTGGCTCTGTTTGTGACTCAGTCTACACGCAGCACTGTGGCTCTGCTGCTCTCGATCCTTCCTCTGCCTTGAGGAATCCTCAGTCTTCAGAGCCCTTCTCTCACTGAGGCTCGAGTTTTGATCTTATATAAGAGCCATATCTCTTTGGTGTTCAGATCAGAGCACACCGTCACACTATCTCCTACTACACGCTATGGTCCAGGAAGTCTGAAGCGCTCAACAAATCTCTGAGAGATTAGTTGTTGTTTTTACGCTGAATTCAATTCAAATGAATTGAACCCGTATCATTTCCGAATCAGGAGAAGTGAAGGCAAGCTTTATGTAAGTGAGGAGTTGGTAAGTGGGGTAGATCCATGTGTTTGTGAAGACTAGGGTTGAGTAGAGATGGGCGAGGGAGCACTTGAAAATGAGACTGGAGAGTCTCCTGTGCAGAGTAAGGAAATAGCCATTCCTGCAGGACAGACTTAGCCTGGTTTCAAATCTGTTTGTGCGGTCTTGCCAACTCCTGCATGGCATGACAATGACTGGCAGGAGTTGGCAAGACTGCACAAACAGATCTGGGGCCATGCTAGTTCTGCTGCAGGACAGAGGGATTAACCCTTTACACTTGTGGGAATTGGCATATGGATAGGGCTAAATTGAAATGTTTCTCACAGAATACATAAGGAAAGCATATGCATAAGCATGGTAACAATTGAAAGGGAACCGTTTGGATATTGTGGGGAAATTATTAGACCAAAATTGAAGACACAACCTGACACACTCAGACTGAATCCAAACATTACACTGTTGATTGGATGTGCATTTTACATTTACTGTACATTTTGCCGCATTTGTTGATAATGAAATCCTGAAAATACTCAGGATACATTCAGTAACATGAGAATATTCCCTGGAAAATGTGGGGTAGGTGCAACATAATACCAAAACAACGACACTCAAACCGAGTGAGAGGACTAACTGGTTTCCCTCACTCGGACAACGAAACGTTTTGCTAAAGTTTCCCAATTAGCAGGAGGGATGGGGTTGACTTCTTGTTGCATGCGGTGGTCAAGTTCAGAACTGCTGTCAGTCAAAATCCTACAGAGCTGTGAAGCGCAGAGCCAGAGCTCTGATGTAATGTATAGCATGCTACTGTACATCCACTGCATTCCAATTTAGGCGCTTATCAGTGCCCAAATCTGCCATTTATACAGCTCCGCATACTGGTACGAGTGTAAAGGGTTAAAGGTTAAGTGGAAGTGAGAGATTGTTCATTAGTAAGTGAAACGGGAGGAAATCAGAAGTGACATTGGATGGGAACGAGAAGAGCCACACAGCTATCAAAGACTACTGATGAGAGAGGAAGAATGAATCCTGACTTCCAATGATGACTACATTTTGAGCCCAAGTAATCGAAAGCGGCATTTGTCTGATTTGTTGTCGTTTCCTTGGACTCCTGCCACAGTTGTGAAGCAAAGAGCACGTGGAAGGTCAACGTAACTTCATGACGATACATGGAGAGCACTGTATCTCAAAGTTAAGACTGCGAGCGTATCAGCTCCATGAAACTGAAGTAATAAATAACAGATCGTGTCTGCAACTCCACTGTTTCCGCACCGGCTATTCCTATTGGATAGAAAACACATACTGTTGTTGGGCCTCTGAAGTTTTAAGCTCGTCTTCAAATCACGTTCAGAGATATCAGAGCAGCTTTTACTAGAACAAAGCCTGTGTGGGGAAAGGTCTCTAGCTACTAATGATGCCACTAACATGTACAGGACCATCTTTAATTCACCTTGTGCTTGTATTTTGTTTGGAATATGTTCATGTGTTTATTTTTAGTTCTTTTTTATTACTGTTGAGAGTTAATGGTAAAGGGAGCAGGCTTTTTCTAACACTACTACTCGCTCATTTTGAGTGTCATTCCTATTTCCGTTGTATGTTTTGTAGTGTGGTTATATAACTTGGTCTTCTGTCGATTTTTGTGCCATTATAGCAGAGTTTCAGATGCAGGTTCCTATAACATCCTTTCTGCTACTCTCACTTGTAAAGAACTTGATATTGCTTATGTTAAGACTGGAAGTTCAGTATTTTTCACTGCATTCCTCTTTATGTCATAACTTACGATTATATCATGAGGCTATACACAGAATAACATATTTCACAGGGGCCACATCCCCAGAGAGGCCTTCAGTCTATGGGCCCTGTGTGCCAAAATAACAGTTAGAAAACACAAACAATGCATACATTTAACAATGTCGTAATGTTCATCGATATAAAAATAGAGTCGCACACTCTATATATAAACTCCCAGTAATTTATTGGGTAAAATCATTGATGAAATTGAATTGGAGTCGAGGCCCTGGTGTGTGATTAGAGTATGGATGCCAGCGTTCATACATTGATTGATGTGTTGTCCTTAATTGAAGCTCTTTCTAAAGCAGTGGTCTTGTCCTAAAGTTGAATCTTGATGTGGACTTTATAGAAGTGTGTTTGTTTGTATGCAGATTAGTACATGTTGCACAGTATGAATTTGGTGACATGGACACATTTATTCTGCCAACATCTCATTGAATGATCAAGGATTGTGAATTATTTTAGATGAAGCATTGAAAGCCCACAATGATCTGGTTTTGTGGATGAGTAAATGATACGCAAATGCATATGACAATGTTTTGTATGGTCAGGGTGATGTACGGTTTTCCATCTTATATCTGTACAATTAGGAAATGTATTTAGTCATTGGGGAGGAATTAAAATAGTGTATTGACTCAGTTTGAACAAAATGTAACCTCACAATCTTTCTTTGAAAAAAATGTTGTAAAAATGAAATAAAATGTTCAATTTATATTTTGTGTTGTGAATTGTGGTTTACTACTGTTACATTGCCCAGCAAGAAAACCAAATAATGTTGCTCAAACAGAAGGAGGATCGAACAAAGTCACTGACAACAGCCAAAAGGAAACGTGGGGTTTTAGGTGTTCTGAACGAAACTTGTGGGGGTGTCCACGGAAAGTTAACTAGCAACAACAACTGGAACCAAAAAGACACCCACCATGAGAACCCACTAAATTTGCCCATGAACAGGAAAACAAAATTAAAACCCCCATCAGGGACGTAAACCAAAAAAGTGGAGCAAAACAAAATCAGACAAAGGAGATGTTTATCTGCTGTGTGGGATTGCCCTGGGGAATGTTTTAAACTACTCAAGGCTATTAGTTAAGAGTAACTTGCGTTACTCTTTTGTAATAACACAACTACAGCCCTGCAACCACTTGGTGTCTGTGGTTATTGGTGGAATGGCAGTCTCCCCTTCTTCCTCTCACACAGACACCTTCATTTCACACAAACACCAATACACGGACAGAGCCGATGTGTGAAAGTGTCTCACGTGGTAGCAGACCGGTTGTCTATAGCTAAGCAGCTGTCACTGAATGGCTGTCTAGCTCCGTGTTCGTGGTTACCTTCAGTCTCTCAGGTGGGTAGTAACTCTGCTCTCAGAACAGGCTAATCAGCGAGGAAATGATAGGTAGTGTTGCATGGCTGTTTGGTATGTTTTGTTTTTAAACGTATTTGTACGTTTTTGGTATGTTTATTGGATCGAGAACGATAGAGGTTAACCCTTCTACAATTTCCGCGGCCCTGTGGAAAGTAGTTAACATAACACAAAAATCCCCATCAAAATCTGTCTGTTTAATTAAAGGCAGGAGAAGGAATGCTGACAGAGCAGTGGGTCTGATTCAAACCCATGCTGGCAGCTGTACATCGTACATGTGCTCCAGAACACACCAGGCCACGTTATGTTCAGTTTGACAGTAAGGCTGACGTAGACAGGTTGACCTCCATTGACATAACCACCAAAAACATCTATTGTCTGCCAGTTTTATTACAAATTACAGCTTTCTGGGTTAAAGCAAGTTTTGGTAGGTTTACATCAATGAAAGTGTCTCACACAAACGTGTTGTCAAATGGGCCTCTATGGTTCATC
This sequence comes from Oncorhynchus gorbuscha, assembly GCF_021184085.1. Taxonomy (NCBI): domain Eukaryota; kingdom Metazoa; phylum Chordata; class Actinopteri; order Salmoniformes; family Salmonidae; genus Oncorhynchus; species Oncorhynchus gorbuscha. The sequence continues at coordinate 45,611,550 of NC_060183.1, read as the reverse complement.
TTTGACTTCGAGGATGACTCCGTCTCTCTCTGCCTCCGCCTGCACCAAAAACACTAAGCTGTATGATTAGAACAGACTTGAGACATTGTGAGATGACAACATCCACTCTACATTTGTGAATGTTGAACACAATTACAGAGTGACATAAGGAGGTGGATTTCTTGACCAATTAGTCAAAAGATATGCAGGTGAAAAAGTCATTCAGTTGAGTTTTATAGGCAAAAACACTAAGTTACCTCTGCAACCAGGTCTACCTTTGTTTCAGAATATTGCAAAACAGTTTGTTGATGTTGAGTGCAACCTTGGTTAGAGAAACAAGCAAAAGGAAGCAGGAAGCTCTGAGTTGCTGTGCAGCGGAGATTCATGTGGCTGCCACAGACAGGTTCAAAGAGTTGCTTATTTTGGTGTGGCTTCACTGGAAATGAGCCAAACAATAGTAGTATGAGCTCAGAGTGCCTTCATAGTGGAGGTGGAGGATATATCTGAAGGTTGAGGTCAGAGGTGGCTTAAAGCAGCACTTTACCGAATCTGTTTACATGCTTGATGGGGATGTTTTAATTGTGTTTGGTTAAAGATGCACTCTCAAACTTTTGTATAATTTCAGCCAGTAATTTTGAAAGTGCTGCTCATGAGTCAATAGTGGTCCCCGTTTTTTGTGTACCATGTCACCCATTTCGTATGATATGTTACGTTGGGCTAAAAAATATATACTGTATATATTTATATACATATGTTACAAATTTGTTGTGCTTAAGATCCTGGAGTGCATCTTTAAAGGTTGACTGCACTTCCTGATTTGACCTTGTTTTAGATTTATTTAATTAAGAAATGCTGAATTCAGTATGAATTCAAAGTGAGTCGGTTTCAGTGTGTGGTTTGATGTGGGTGTATCCTGTGTGTGTTTGCAGGTGGGAAAACTTAGCCAAATCATTTAACCAATTAGCTTCAGCCGGCTGGTGTGCACTGGCAAAATTGGTTTGACTTTGGATATACCATATGAGGCTAGTTTGGGACCGTCAATAAAATTACACAATGTAAATGAGACAACATTTTAATGTTGCACATCTATTAGTTGTCTCAATAAATGCTTTAAATATTTTAAAATGAATTTCTACACATTAGTTGGTTTGAGGTTAAGTCATTGAATTTTGGAGATATTGACCTTTTGAATATATTGTTCCTTGTACATCTTTTACTGATGGGGCCTAACTTGCCCCATAGGGATGTTGAATGTACAACCAAATTGACCATGGGCATTACAATCGAGTCCAATGCTGCGGCGCTTCAAATGTATGATTACTTGGGTGCTGCCAGCTGTGGGCATTGAGCAGGATTCAAATAAACCCAACCCAAGGAAAACTGTTACGGTACCCTTCATTCAGTAACATACCATTTTATCATATCATCTCTCAAATCTCAGTTTTGGACGAGGTTAACTTTGACAAAAATGATCCTATTTACACATTGTAAGTCAATTTTTACACACGAATAAATGTTTCATATTGATGCCACATAGGCCATTTTCAAAATGAAAAGTAGCTTTTTAGGGACAGTTGCTCTTTAATTCTTTTCACCAGCACACAGGGACCATGCATCATCCTTTACCCACAAGCACTTTACCCACAAGCACTAAGTAGTCTCTACACTCAGTCAAAGGATGAGGATTTAGACACCCCCGAGAGCTCCTTGTGGAGCTCTATAAAACCATGTGGTATAAAACCACAGCTGATGATGTTTGTGAGATGAGTGTAGAGATAATGCCGCCAGCTTGTGGTTTCAGGCGAGGCGGGGCAGGCTGATTGGTTCCTCAGAACTCCGTAGAATCAGATGTGTACCAACCAGGCTTTACGACGCATTGTAGAGGATGTTGTGCTGCTGGGCAAGTGTTAACTAACCTTTGACCCTTCTCATAACCATCTCTCCTTCCCTAATGCAGGTATCAGTGTAACACAGGCAATCACAGGCTTTGATAAACAGCTACAGTGGGGAGAACAAGTATTTGATACACTGCCGATTTTGCAGGTTTTCCTACTTACAAAGCATTTAGAGGTCTGTAATTTTTATCATAGGTACACTTCAACCGTGAGAGACGGAATCTAAAACAAAAATCCAGAAAATCACATTGTATGATTTTTAAGTAATTCATATGCATGACATAAGTATTTGATCACCTACCAACCAGTAAGAATTCCAGCTCTCACAGACCTGTTAGTTTTTCCTTAAGAAGCCTTCCTGTTCTCCACTCATTACCTGTATTAACTGCACCTGTTTGAACTCGTTACCTGTATAAAAGACACCTGTCCACACACTCAATCAGACAGACTCCAACCTCTCCACAATGGCCAAGACCAGAGAGCTGTGTAAGGACATCAGGGTTAAAATTGTAGACCTGTGCAAGGCTTGGTATGGGCTACAGGTCAATAGGCAAGCAGCTTGGTGAGAAGGCAACAACTGTTGGCGCAATTATTAGAAAATGGAAGAAGTTCAAGATGACGGTCAATCAGCCTCGGTCTGGGGCTCCATGCAAGATCTCACCTCGTGGGGCATCAATGATCATGAGGAAGGTGAGGGATCAGCCCAGAACTACACGGCAGGACCTGGTCAATGACCTGAAGAGAGCTGGGACCACAGTCTCAAAGAAAACCATTAGTAACACACTACGCCGTCATGGATTAAAATCCTGCAGCGCACGCAAGGTCCCCCTGCTCAAGCCAGCGCATGTCCAGGCCCGTCTGAAGTTTGCCAATGACCATCTGGATGATCCAGAGGAGGAATGGGAGAAGGTCATGTGGTCTGATGAGACAAAAATAGAGCTTTTTGGTCTAAACTCCACTCGCTGGGTTTGGAGGAAGAAGAAGGATGAGTACAACCCCAAGAACACCAGCCCAACCGTGAAGCATGGAGGTGGAAACATCATTCTTTGGGGATGCTTTTCTGCAAAGGGGACAGGACGACTGCGCCATATTGAGGGGAGGATGGATGGGGCCATGTATCGTGAGATCTTGGCCAACAACCTCCTTCCCTCAGTAAGAGCATTGAAGATGGGTCGTGGCTGGGTCTTCTGATGTATCAAATACTTATGTCATGCAATAAAATGCTAATTAATTACTTAAAAATCATACAATGTGATTTTCTGGATTTGTTTTAGATTCCGTCTCTCACAGTTGAAGTGTACCTATGATAAAAAATTACAGAACTCTACATGCTTTGTAAGTAGGAAACACGGCCGATTTTGCAGGTTATCAAATACTTGTTCTCCCCACTGTATGTGTTTGTGGTTGTTGAGTCAATTAGACCATGCCTATTTCAATCTTATCTTTCAAAAACAGTTATTTCTGAATATTTAGGCAAGTTAGCTGGCCAACTCCTTGATCCTGCTTTGTAATCTCTTGTAAGATGTGGCCCCTCAATGTAAACAGTGCAGAAGCCAGAGAGTGTAGAGAGGAATAGGATTCTTCCCCTTCCCCTACATATTTTTTAAATCTTTCTTCTACATCAAACTCAGCATCAGAACCACAGCTGCCACCCACAGACTCATTCGCTCACACCAACATCTACCTTCCACCCACGGGCACCCGCAGGTACCAAAAACACACACAGATCCATCACCTTCCCTCCAATCCTCCAGATCTAGGTTATGTTATTCTCTCTAAGGTTAAATCCTGATAAACACATTAGGTATTTTATTTATTTATTAGGGATCCCCATTAGCTGCTGCTAAGGGTTCCAAACACATTAAAGCACACATAACAGCACATCATATAACATTATTACACCACTACATATCTACAATACAACATGTATAATACCATCATACAACAATAATACTGAAAGATTAGTGGAATCTGTGTGGGTTGCTGGACAGGTAGGATGACTGACAGTGAAGGTGAACAGGTGGTCACGTGTCAGGTGACAGAGGAATGTATGAGACTGAGGCAGGAATTCCTTTAACCATAAAGTGGTATATTTACTGGTAGTCTGTGCTGCATCACAAAGGAAACAAATAACATGTATACAATCAAATTCATAATCAAAGATCAAATCATAGCAGTCATTATTAACAATTCACATTACACAATATGTTTGAAGCGTGCGCTCCAAGCCGCGCTCCGCGGTGATAACTATAAACAATAACTGAATGGCCCACTCTCCCGATCACCACAGATCATTCAGATGAAAGGTAAGAGTCGGTGGACTTACGTGGATTCATGGACGCACAGAACTTCTGGATCAGATGGATTTAGGGAAGAGAAAGCAGCGAGATCAGGCAATGGCAATTTCCTCCTTTTATGGAGTTGAGATCTGTAGGACATTTCCACCTGACCTAATTAAAGCGCCCCTGGCCCAGCTGAGTAAATGGCAATTAATTAAAGGAGTATTCCACCAACTCCATGGGCCTTTTCTACAGCCACCCCGGAAATTTGTTAATTTCCACATTCCTCAAAAGGCTCATTGCTCCCCGTCCTCTGTCATCTCAGGGAGAGGAATCAGTCGGGCAACTGGCCGGATATATGTCTGGTTCTTCACCTGGATTTCCACTGATCTAACACGACCATCGGTCCCAGGCATGGTCTTAGTTATACGGCCCACCGGCCAGGAGGCTCGAGGCAGCTGAGGGTCCACCATCATTACTACTTGGCCAGTTTCCAGGCTGGCCATTTCTCTCCGCCATTTCCCTCTGTGCTGTAGACTTGGTAGGTAATCCCGAATGAATCGGGCCCAAAAATGGTCAGCTAAGATTTGGCTGTGTCGCCACCGGCGTCTGCCGACGAGGTTGGTATCAGCATACATGGCTTGAGGAAGTGACGCATCTCGACGTCCCATCAAGAGCATATTCGGTGTAACCGGATCGGGTCAGCGATGTCTGCAGAGAGATATCCCAAGGGTTTGGAGTTCAGAATCCCTTCCACCTCTATCAGGACAGTCCTCAAGACCGTTTCAGTGACAGTTTGGTCCCCTAGTACGACTCGTAAGGCCGTCTTTACAGATTTGATCTCTCGCTCCCATGTTCCTCCAAAATGAGGAGCGCCTGGAGGGTTAAATTTGAATGAGATTTGTTGGTCCATCAGCTGATCCTGGAAGCTGGGTTCCATGGCTTTGAAGGCTTCCTCCAACCTGGCTTCTCCTGCCTTGAAGTTCGTACCTCTGTCAGCCAGGATCTCGTAGGGTTTTCCCCCGTCGGGAGATAAACCGCCGTAGGGCCATGAGGAAGGCTTCCGTATCCAAACTCTCCAGTAGGTCCAGGTGGACACATCTGGTTGTCATACACTTGAATAGAATGCCCCAGCGCTTTTCCACACGACGACCTAACTTGATCATCAAGGGGCCGAAGCAATCTACTCCTGTTGACCAGAAGGGTGGTTTAAGGAGGCGCAAGCGAGCAGGGGGTAAATCTGCCATTTTGGGCACCGTAGCTCCGGCCCGCCATCTCTGACATTCTACGCAGGCGTATTGGTGCTTACGAATGGCTCCTCGTCCTCCAATTATCCAGTACTTCCGCCTCATCTCCCCATAGACCCTCTCTGGCCCTGGGTGGAGAAGCCGCTCATCATAACTCTTGATGAGGAGCCTGGTAAGAGGGTGTCTGGAGTCGAGGATAATTGGGTGGATAGCATCTGGGTCCAAAACCTCCGCTTGGCGCAGCCTCCTCCAACTCTGATCACTCCAAGGATTGGATCATATTCTGGGGCAAGAGAGAGAAGACGGCTGCCCTTAGCCACTTCCCTACCGGCTTTCAGAGCTTTAACTCCTCAGGGAAGCTAACTGCTTGTGCTTGCTGGAGGAGTAGTGTCTCTGCCGCGAGGGAGGTAGGTATAGAAGCCACCCCATCTGAGGTCTGGTTTGTGGCTGTGATCAGATCCGGCAGTGTTTGGGATTGTGTTAGGTCAGGGAGAGCTGTTGTTGGTTCCGTAGAAATGCTGTAGCATTGGGCAGACTTCCTTAACTCATGAGCTTCAGTCGGTCGCGGAGGGGCCGCACGCCTGGGGGCTGTCGGCCACTCGTTCTCTGGTTGGGACAAGAATGGTGGTCCCAAGCTCCAGCGATGGGGTTTAGCCAATTCCTTAAGGGTTTTACCTCTAGTAATGTCATCAGCAGGATTGTTTATACTATCAACATACCTCCAGTCCTGGACTTCTGTTAGGTCTTGGATTTCCGCAATGCGAGTCCCGACAAACACCTTATACCTGCAGGACTCCGACTTGAGCCATGTCAATACAGTGGTCGAATCACTCCAGTAGATGATCCTTTGGATTGGCAAGGTGAGCTCGGCTCGCAAGGTAGAGGCCAACTGGGCTCCGGAAAGGGCAGCACTGAGTTCCAGCCTAGGCATTGACAACTGCTTCTTGGGTGCGACCCTGGACCTGGCCATGACAAAGGAGACATGGGTGTGGCCTGCCTTATCCTCCACTCTAAGATAGGAAACCGCCCCATAAGCTCGCTCCGAAGCGTCACAGAACACATGCAGTTCCAGGCATGATCCCAGTTGGTCAACACAGGATGGTACATAACATCTTGGCATTTGGACATCAGAGAGCTCCGTTAACTCATTTTCCCAACAGATCCATCGTTCCACTAGGTCAGCTGGGTGGATTGGTTCATCCCAGTCCCTCTTGGTCTGCCACAGGTCCTGGACTAAGACTTTGGCCCGTGTTGTGTATGGCAGGATATACCCAAGGGGATCGTATTGACTGGCCAGGGTCCGATAGATGGTGCGCAGAGTGGGGGTTTCGGTACTCGGGGATGAGCGGTGCTTATACCCCAGGGTATCCGGTAGGCAGCTCCACCTCAGTCCTAGAGTGGGCTCTTCTGGGTTAGCACCAGACTGCGTTAGCCATAGTTCACTGCTACTGGACCTAGCTTGTGGCGGGAGGTGCTGGATAACCTCCGCTCTGTTACTAGCCCACTGTCGGACCTCAAATCCCCCTTTGGACAGGAGATTCCGCACTTTATCAAGGAGTGATTTCGCTTCAGCCGTGGATGGGATGCTTTGTAAGCAGTTATCCACATAGAAGGCATTTTCCACTGAATCCAATACTTCTGGGTCACTGTCTGGATGCTCCCGTGCGTGTCTCTGCAGAGCGTATATGGCACAGCAAGGACTGCAGGTGGTGCCGAATGGGAGTACCTGCCATTCATAGATTGTGGGCTCTGCATCTCGTTCCATATTTCGCCATATGAACCGGAGCAGTGTGGTGTCGGAAGGCAGTAAACGAATCTGATGAAACATGGCTTTGATGTCTCCACTGATGGCTGTAGAGTGCTGCCGGAACCGGAGAAGGACACCGAGCAAGGAAGGACCTAAGGTTGGTCCGGGAGTAGACAGTCATTCAGGCTTTGACCAGCTGCTTGGAATGAACAGTTGAAGACAAGTCTATACTTCCCACCATGTTGCTGGATAACATGGTGAGGGAGATACCAGGATTCACTGAGTGCGTTTCCCTCTTCATGAGCGGTCACTTCAGTGACGTAGCCTGCCTTCACAAGGTTATGAATCTCTCGGTTATGAACTTCTGCAAGCTCAGGATTCTTCACCAGGCGTCGCTCTGTTCCACGCAGTAGTGGGAGTACAGCCCGTGTCGTGGTTGCCAGAGGAGGATGGTTGGGCACCCGTAGCAGTGGGGTTGCATACCTGTGAACGCCATCCATTTCAGTGGTGGTGGTGCTCTTCTCCAGGAGGTCTAATGCATAGGAGTCATTTTTCGAGCGAGTGACCTCCTGTAGCTTCTGGTTGGAGAAGGTGTCCATCTTCCATAGCATCTCAACATTCCGAAGGAGGTCAGTGGCTGCATCTGGATTGCTTCTGGTGAAGAGGACTTGCTGTGACTGTACAGCTTGGGTGGAGAGAAGTAGATGGGATGGACCTTGCACAGCCCAACCCAAGGATGTATGGACAGCAATGGGTCCTCCTTCTGGTCCAGCTCGTATAGGCTCAGTCGGGGTGACGAGATGTGGGTGGTCTGACCCAATCAGGATAAGTGGTGCTACTCTGGCCAGGTTAGGAAGAGGCAATCCTCGTAGATGAGGATATTGTTTCTGTAGAACACTTACCGGGCAGGAGTGCTCTGCGAGATTCAAGCCATCTGCCGTGAAGGCATTGGTGATGTTATAGGCCACGTCCCTGTTTCCTGAAGGTGAAATGCTAAAGGTTACAGCAGAGCCTTTCATTTGGATAACATCATGTCGCACCGTTCTGAGATTAAGGGTCTCGGGGTCCCTTCCAGGTTAAGCTGACGGGTGGCCGCTGTGAGAATGATTGTTCTTTCTGACCCATCATCTAGAACGGCGAATGTATCAATGCTTCTCCCTTCACTTTGCAGAGTGACCTTGACCACCTTCAACATGACCCTTGGAGACCGGTTCTGCTGGTCGAGATACAGCTCCTTTGCAGCTCCTACCATGAGCATACTCTGCTCCTTCTTTGCTTGGGGAAATAGATCATGCAACACGGTGAGATGGATTTCTTCACAGCGGTTGCAGGGTTTCCTCAATGTGCAGGTCTCCACCTTATGGCTACGGGCACACTTGTAGCATCGCTCGCCTGAAGTGATCCAGGCCTTCAATTGAGTTTGAGTGAGCTTTTTTACTCTGGGGCATGAGCCAAGGAAGTGCCCCTTACTATTGCAATATGGGCAGTAAGGCTGGAATTTGATGTTCTTGCTCTTGAGAGGGGTCTTCTTCCCGGGTTCCTCCCCGGCCTCACTATTTAAGTACATGGTAGTGGGATTTAGTCTTTTCTGTCCCTGCTGGTGTTCAAACTCCTTCCTTCCCCCTGTGGCTATGGCGGAGATTGTGGCCTGGTGAGCGATGCTCTTCGCCTTTGCCTTCACCTCCAACCATGTGGCCAGGTCTCTGAGAGCATAGGTGCTTCTCGAGCCCTCTTTCAGGATGCCCTTATTCAAACAATGTTCAATGAAACTGTCTCTGAGGTACACTGGAAGTTTGCCAAGAAGCCTGTCCACGTGGGAGCCACATTTTAGCTCGTTCCCGTCTTCTCCTTCAACGGATTGGAGCTTCGAGGTCAGGGATTGGACAGCCAGGGAGAATTCTTGGAAGGCAGCATGGTCTCCCATTTTAATTGGAGACGTGTTCAGGATGTTGTTTAGTTCATTCTGTACTAGCTGACGTGGCTCACCATATCTCGCCTTCAGGGCCTGGAGAGCTGCAGTGTATGGTGTTGCGGAGTGCATAAATGATTGGGCCAGCCTGTATGCACTTGGAAACCGCAAATGATCCATTAGTACTTGGTATTTGTAGCGTTCTGACAGATGACTGTGAATACCCAGTAGACTCTCCAATGCCATTTCCAAAAGGACAAATTCACTCTCCTTTCCGTTTTCAAAGTAAGGCAGTTTGGGTCTGGGAATTCCATAGGCTGAGGCTACTAGAAGTTTCATAATGTTGGCTCCCTCTTCTGGTTGCGTGAAGGATAAACCCGGGACTTCTGATGAGCCCACTGTGGCCTCATTGGGCCGGTCACCTACTGTCCCAGACCCACCATTTGTGGCAGCCGGAATTGGGCGAGAGCCCTCCGACCTGTTGTTTGAGGACTGGCCTGGCCCTGGATGAAAGGAACGATTTGCCTTGGTTGGTAATTGGCGGAAAGGCGAAGGAGTGATGCTTTGTCCAGATGGAGGAATGCTAACTTGTGTCACTGGCATAGAGGGCGTTGGCGGAGCGGCCCGTCTCCCGTGCTCCATGTTGGCTGTTGACCCCGGAGCCTCCGAGGACTGTGTGCCATGCTGTACCAGAGGGGCAGATTGGGAAAGAAAGGCAGACAGTTCAGGTCCATGTGGAGGGGTGGTCAGGTCAACTCCCTGTTCGTTCCTCTCCAGGAAGGATGAGACCATCCGTGCCTCCTCTAATTCCCTTCTGGCTTGACGGTGCCGTCGCTGCTGTGCCAGGTCCTTGGCAATGAATTCCCTTTCCTGTAGAGCTCTACGGGCCTGCACATCCAATTGGTGACATCGTTCGTCAGCCTGTCGTTCCTCCTCAATCTGACGCTCAATTTCCTCCAAAGCTAATAGTTTCATCCTCTCTTGTAGGACAGCGTTCTGTGAATTGCTGAGGGCTAGTGAATGGCGGCTGCCATGGCCACTTCCAAAGGGGTATCCACTGGTCGAACTCCCACTCCGTCTAGAGTGCTTCAACGATTTCCCATTAGTTAAGGGGTGAGCGGAGCCTGCCTCTGGAAGCTGGTCGACCTGTGCAGTGGGAGTTACCTCTTCCATAGGTTCCTCACGTAGACCACTTTCCTGCTCCAAAGCAGTTTCCGGTCCTTGGCTCAGAGGGGATGGTTGATGGCTGAAACATACAGTTGATCCATCAACTCTTTGAGCTCTGGTGGGCTTGCCCTTTGATGTCGGAACCTCGACCACATAGTCCTTAAGATAACCAGGTGCTTGCCTGGTTCTTCTGGTGCTCCTGGTAGTTGAGGATGAAGCCTTTGTTGCTTTAGGCTTAGCTCCTGGATATTTCCTTTGTTCCAAGACCTTTCCCTCAGCTGCTCTCTCCTCCTCTCTTCTTCCTTCCAGTGGAGACAATTCTTCCCTCTCCGCCTCCATTTCCTTTTCACCTGTCTTTGGTTCAGTCATCATCCGGCTCAAAGGACCATTGAAAGATTAGTGGAATCTGTGTGGGTTGCTGGACAGGTAGGATGACTGACAGTGAAGGTGAACAGGTGGTCACGTGTCAGGTGACAGAGGAATGTATGAGACTGAGGCAGGAATTCCTTTAACCATAAAGTGGTATATTTACTGGTAGTCTGTGCTGCATCACAAAGGAAACAAATAACATGTATACAATCAAATTCATAATCAAAGATCAAATCATAGCAGTCATTATTAACAATTCACATTACACAATATGTTTGAAGCGTGCGCTCCAAGCCGCGCTCCGCGGTGATAACTATAAACAATAACTGAATGGCCCACTCTCCCGATCACCACAGATCATTCAGATGAAAGGTAAGAGTCGGTGGACTTACGTGGATTCATGGACGCACAGAACTTCTGGATCAGATGGATTTAGGGAAGAGAAAGCAGCGAGATCAGGCAATGGCAATTTCCTCCTTTTATGGAGTTGAGATCTGTAGGACATTTCCACCTGACCTAATTAAAGCGCCCCTGGCCCAGCTGAGTAAATGGCAATTAATTAAAGGAGTATTCCACCAACTCCATGGGCCTTTTCTACAAATACAATGTACGTGTGTGTAGAGTGCATGTTTATGCGTGTGTCCAGTGGTGTAAAGAACTATTTCTATTCTGGTTAGAGCCAGTTTGCGCTGTTCTGTGAAGTGATTAGTACACAGCGTTGTACGAGATCTTCAGTTTCTTGGCAATTTCTTGCATGGAATAGACTGAGTTTCAGAAGAAAGGTAATTTTCTTCTGGCCATTTTGAGTCTCATCGAACCTACAAATGCTGCTGCTCCAGATACTCAACTCGTCTAAAGTAGGCCAGTTTTATTGTTTCTTTAAATCAGAACAACAGTTTTCAGCTGTGCTAACATAATTGCAAAAAGGGTTTTCTAATGATCAATTAGACTTTTAAAATGCTAAACTTGGATTAGCTAACACAACGTGCCATTGGAACACAGGAGTGATGGTTGCTCATAATGGGTCTCTGTACGCCTACGTAGATATTCCATTAAAAAATCTGCCGATTCCAGCTAAAATAGTCATTTACAACATTGACAATGTCTATGCTGTATTTCTGATCAATTTGATGTTATTTTAATGGACCAAAAATGTGCTTTTCTTTCAAAAACAAGGACATTTCTAAGTGACCCCAAACTTTTGAACAGTAGTGTATGTGTGTGCTAGCGTGTGTATGAGTATGCGTGTGTCCAGTGGGATAAAGTACTTAAGTAAAAATACCTTGAAGTGCTACTTAAGTAGTTTTTTGGAGTCTGTACTTTACTATTTATATTTTTTACTTTTTAAAATATTTCCTTGGTAGTTAGGTTGGTCTCTAGACATAACAGGAAAATGTGGGGAAATGATATCAGTAAGGGGATTTTCTTTACTGTCAAGTTACAGGACACATACCACAAATGCAATGGAATCTTATCAATGTAATACAAGAAACTGTTGAAACAAGTGTGTCAATTCATCCTCACAACATCCTGTAATGGTAAACTCCTTTTTCTGATTTTATATTGTTATATTTTGGCAAGCAATGAAGGATATATCGATTGTGAAGAATTATTCAAACTCAAACTTTTGTTCAGTGATAAGGTTAGTGTTAAGTAAGTTGAGTACGTTCTGGCCTCATTTGAAACCAAACCAGTTAATTTGAGTTGACAGGAAGTGGTTTGTAGGTTACTGGTTTGTTTTTCTCTTCATGGTTGTTGGTACATGGAGAGGAAGACTGTCTTCTTGTTAAATGCACGCAGCACAGGTTGTTGCATGATAGTAAATGCACAGGTTGTTGCACAATAGTAAATGCACAGGTTGTTGCACGATAGTAAATGCACAGGTTGTTGCACGATAGTAAATGCACAGGTTGTTGCACGATAGTAAATGCACAGGTTGTTGCACAATAGTAAAGACAGCTGAAAAGTATTCTAATATTCAAATGACTAGGTCCTTACACTATGTGAAAACACAAGTGTTTGAAAGTAAGACAATTATATATTCTTCTGTCTGTGTAAATATACAAGGTCTCCATAACAGCAAACCTATTGTAATGCTTGGAGCACTGAACAAATAGGCACCCAACACCTCCCCTTTCCTTAGTTGTTTCTGTCAGAACGTTTTCTATCTGAAATTCACATACAGGAATGTGACCTGGCTAGATAAACCTTGAAATACTGACCCCGTGATATCACTGAGAGTGATGTGCTTAGAATAAACAATGGTAATACAAATCTTGCCCGTTAATAGCAGAAGAATATAACCCGACAATTGCATAAACGTATCCAGTAAGGCATATGGACCCAAAAAACCTTTCTCTGCCCCCACCCTCTCTCCCTCTCACTGCCACTCCCTCTTCCTACCACTCTCTCTCTCTCTCTCTCTCTCTTGCTCTTTTCTGCTCTCCTCTGTGATATTTATACTGACATTTCATTGAGACATCACTTTGAGTTCCTTGTGCGTGTGTGCCCTAGTCTAACATCGCTGTGTGTGGGGCCACTACATCTTACGTTAGTGCGACACCTTTGTAAAAAAAAAATTAAAAAAAAAAATGGCATACAGCCTGTGGATTGCCCTACTCCTTCTCCCGGTTCTGGTGCACTCTCAAAGTGGAAGAGAATGGGCTGACAACGGTGAGCTGCCTTTTCTCTTGAAGAGTTACTTGAATTCTCTTTAAGAATGATTTACATTCACTGCAACGTTTGTGTCCAAAAATACAGTGCTGGTGCATCATTGACGGTTATTTCTCACTCCGTACCAAAATGTATCTGGATTCGCTGCTGTTGACCTCATCTAAACTGCTTTAATTATTTCCTTTCCTTTCCTTTCCCTCCCAGAACCCAGAATACTCTGCACTTCTCATCTAAGTCTGTCGTCACCAAACACCCTAACCTGCTACCTTGATGATGACAACGGGGATGATGAAATAGAGGACGTCAAAGCCATGACTCTTTGGTAATGAACCTTCTAGAAGACCACTGAACATCAGCTATGTTAGTTAGGAGCTTGTACAATACATAGGACATAAATCATGGGTAGAAGAACTCCACCCTTACTGCGTATACAGATATCCAAATGTGTAAAATCCTCAGCTGGACTAGGAAATGATTCCCTGAATCTGATTTTATGAATATTATGTTTACAGCTACAGCAAGCGCATTGGTGAGCAACGCTGTCTAACAGAGAAGGGGAATAATGTCACATTTACGAACCTGGACACACTGTCACCGTGTAATCTCACCATTCAATTGAAAGGAGGCAGCACATTTTGGAAAACAATCCTCTTGGCAAAAATAAGTAAGTTAAACAACAGGTGTAGACCAACAGTGAAATACTTACTTATGGAGAGTTTTCCAAAAATGCAGAGTTAAAAAAATATATTTTAAAGAAAAATAATGACAAGAGGGATAAATCCACAATGAGTAACAGTAACTTGGCTATACTCACGGGTACTAGTACCGAGTCAATGTGCAGTGGCATGAGGTCATTGAGGTAGATACTGTATGTTCAAACACAGTACCAGTCAAAAGATTGGACACCTACTCATCAAGGGTTTTTCTTTATTTTTTACTATTTTCTACATTGTAGAATAATAGTGAAGACATCAAAATCATTCTTGGCATGCATTTAAATTAACAGGTGCACCTTGTTTAAAGTTAATTTGTGGAATTTCTTCCCTTCTAAATGCTTTTGAGCCAATCAGTTGTGTTGTGACAAGGTAGGGGTGGAATACAGAAGATAGCCCTATTTGTTAAAAGACCAAGTCCATATTATGGCAAGAATATCTCAAATAAGCCAAGAGAAATCGACAGTCCATCATTACTTTTAGACATGAAGGTCAGTCAATCAGGAAAATTTCAACAACTTTGAAGGATTCTTCAAGTGCAGTCTCAAAAACCATCAAGCTCTATGATGAAACTGGCTCTCATGAGGACCACCACAGAAAAGGAAGACCCAGAGATACCTCTGCTGCAGAGGATAAGTTCAGTAGAGTTACCAGCCTCAAAAATTGCAGCACAATTAAATGCTTCACAGAGTTACAAAGTAACAGACACATCTCAACATCAACTATTCAGAGGAGACTGCGTGAATCAAGCCTTCATGGTCGAATTGCTGCAAAGAAACCACTACTAAAGGACACCAATAAGAAGAAGAGACTTGCTTGGGCCAGGAAACACGACCAATGGACATTAGACCGGTGGAAATCTGTCCTTTGGTCTGATGAGTCCAAATTTTAGATTTTTGGTTCCAACCACCTTGTCCTTGTGAGATGCAAAGAAGGTGAACGGATAATCTCTGCAGGTTCCCACCGTGAAGCATGGAGGAGGAGGTGTGATGGTGTGGGGGTGCTTTACTGGTGACACTGTCAGTGATATATTTAGAATTCAAGGCACACAAGGCACACAGAAAGGTTACCACAGCATTCTGCAGCGATACGCCATGCCATCGGTTTTGTGCTATCATTTGTTTTTCAAACAATGACCCAAAACACACCTCCAGGCTGTGGGAGGGCTTTTTGTCCAAGAAGGAGAGTGATGGTGCTGTATCAGATGACCTAGCCTCCACAATCACCCGACCTCAACCCAATTGAGATGGTTTGGGATGAGTTGGACCGCAGAGTGAAGGAAAAGCAGCCAACAAGTGCTCAGCATATGTGGTAACTCCTTCAAGACTGTTGGAAAAGCATTCCTCATGAAGCTGAGAAAATGCCAAGAGTGTACAAAGCTGTCATCAAGGCAAAGGGTGGCTACATTGAAGAATCTGAAATATAAAATATATTTTGATTTGTTTAACACTTTTTTGGTTACTACATGATTTCTTATTTGTTATTTCATAGTTTTGATGTGTTCACTATTATTCTACAATATAGAAAATTGGTATACATAAAGAAAAACAATTGAATGAGTAGGTGTGTCCAAACTTTTGACTGGTATTGTAGGTAGGGATAAAGTGACTAGGCACCATAGATAATAAACAGTACCAGCAACGTATGTGATGAGTCAAAAGAGTTAGTGAAAAAAGTGTCAATGCAAATAGTCCGGGTAGCTATTGGTCATCTTTAGTTAGAATTCTTTTACCCCAATATCGGGATATCCAATTGGTAGTTAGTCTTGTCCTACAGCTGCAACTCCCGTATGGACTCGGGAGAGATGAAGGTCGAGAGCGTGCATCAGCGTGCATGCGCCCAGGCCGCTATAGAGCGATGGGACAAGGACATCCCGGGCGGCCAAACCCTCCCCTAACCCGGACGCCAATTGTGCGCCGCCTCATGGGTCTACCGATCGCGCCCGACTGCGACACAGCCAGGGATCGAACCCTCGGTCTGTAGTGACGCCTCAAGCACTGCAATACAGTGCCTTAGACCGCTGCGCCACTCGGGAGGCCTAGTGGTTATCTTTTTAACTAATTACTTAGCAGTCTTATGGCTTGGAGGTAGAAGCTATTCAGGGTCCTGTTGGTTCCAGACTTGGTGCATCGGTACTGTTTGCCATGCGGTAGTAGAGAGAACAGTCTATGACTTGGATGGCTGGAGTCTGACAATTTTTAAGGCCTACCTCTGACACCACCTGCTATAGAGGTCTTGGATGGCAGAGAGCTCGGCCTCAGGGATGTACTGGGCCGTACGCACTACTCTCTGTAGCGCCTTGCGGTCAGATGCCAAGCAGTTGCCATGCCAAGCTGTGATGCAGCCAGTCAAGATGCTCTCAATGGTGCAGCTGTATAATATCTTCTTGAGGATCCGAGGGCCCATGTCAAATCTTTTCAGCTTCCTGAGTGGGAAGAGGCGTTGTCGTGCCCTCTTCATGACTGTGTTGGTGTGTGTGGACCATGATCATTTCTTAGTGATGTGGACACCGAGGAACTTTAAGCTCTCGACCTGCTCCACTGCAGCCCTGTGGATGGGGGCGTGCTCGGCCCTCTGTTTCCTGTAATCCGAGATCAGCATCTTTGACATTGAGGAAGAGGTTGTTGTCCTGGCACCACACTGCCAGGTATATGACCTCCTCCCTATAGTCTCCTCGTCATCGGTTATCAGGCCTATCACCGCAGTCATGGGTGAACAGGGAGTACAGGAGGGGACTAAGCACACACGGGGGCCCCCGTGTTGAGGGCCAGCGTGGCGGATGTGTTGTTGCCTACCCTCATTTCAAGGCTACAGATGTGAGCACTATGGGGCAATAGTCATTTAGGCAGTTTACCTTGATAGTTTTGGGCACAGGGACTATAGTGGTCTGCTTGAAACTTGTAGGTATTACAGAGTGGGTCAGGGAGAGGTTGAAAATATCAGTGAAGACACTATGGTTTGAATTACAGTTTTTACATGACATCTTCCATCAATTGATAGTCCTTAGTTGTCTCCATCAATTGCCCTTAACACGTATCCTCTGTTTCTTGTTCATCTTTATGATTTAGTTAAACCCATGAGTCCTTGGGTGGTGAATGTCACATTTCTGGGGAGCTCCAACCGGGCTCTTATTTACATTGGGAATCCATACCTAAACGATTACCTGAAAGCCCGCAATCAACTGTTCCAATTTCACATCTGGAGTGTCAAAAATACTCTGGTACAGTAGCCAATCGCCTATTTTTCTTGGATTTTTGGATGCAAACGCTTAACTATATGATATATATGTCACTTTATTTCCGACATAATAATTATTTCGCAACACTGTAGTTACTCTGTATAGTACAGTATATTCTATGAACACAATTTCTGTCTTGTTCTTCTTTTACGGTGTCCCCTGTTCATAGTTTCATAGCATAACCTATCAGCCTCTGATCATCGAGGGGGACGAGTACCTCCATAAGAACACAGAGTATCACGTCAAGGTTCGAGCCAAGCCAAACGGGGGGTACTTTGAAGGGAGCTGGAGTGAATGGAGTGTCCCTCTCAGTTTCAGAACAGACGAAGGTAAAAAAAAATTAAAGACTTACGTGTCTTAAAAGTATAGTATGATATCGAGACTGTGCAGTTGGAAGTGATAGAGGGTAGAGGAAATGGGAGTCACATGCATCGTCTCTGCTCTCGTTCTCTCTCCTCTCCCCTACAGAGACGGATGTCCAGATGCTGTCCTACTCACTCATCATGGCCATTTTTGCTCTGCTTCTGGTCACCTTGGCAGTTAGTATTTTCTGGAGAATACAGTGAGTATTAAATTGGTCTCCTTTTCCTCTGCAAATCATCTTTGTGTGTGTGTGTGTGTGTGTGTGTGTGTGTGTGTGTGTGTGTGTGTGTGTGTGTGTGTGTGTGTGTGTGTGTGTGTGTGTGTGTGTGTGTGTGTGTGTGTGTGTGTGTGTGTGTGTGTGTGTGTGTGTGTGTGTGTGTGTGTGTGTGTGTGTGTGTGTGTGTGTGTGTCAAATCAAATGTGATGTCACATGCGCCGAATACAACATCAGAGTGAAATACTTACAAGCCCGTAATCAACAATGCAGTTAAGAAAATACCTACAAAAAAGTAAGAGATAAGAATAACAAATCATTAAAGGGCAGCAGTAAATAGCAATAGCGGGGCTATATACAGGGGGTATCGGTACAGAGTCAATGTGGAGGCTATATACAGGGGGTACCGGTACAGAGTCAATGTGGAGGCTATATACAGGGGGTATCGGTAAAGAGTCAATGTGGAGGCTATATACAGGGGGTACCAGTACAGAGTCAATGTGGAGGCTATATACAGGGGGTACCAGTACAGAGTCAATGTGGAGGCTATATACAGTGGGTACCGGTACAGAGTCAATGTGGAGGCTATATACAGGGGGTATCGGTACAGAGTCTATGTGGAGGCTATATACAGGGGGTACCGGTACAGAGTCAATGTGGAGGCTATATACAGGGGGTACCAGTACAGAGTCAATGTGGAGGCTATATACAGGGGGTACCGGTACAGAGTCAATGTGGAGGCTATATACAGGGGGTATCGGTACAGAGTCAATGTGGAGGCTATATACAGGGGGTACCGGTACAGAGTCAATGTGGAGGCTATATACAGGGGGTATCGGTACAGAGTCAATGTGGAGGCTATATACAGGGGGTACTGGTACAGAGTCAATGTGGAGGCTATATACAGGGGGTATCGGTACAGAGTCAATGTGGAGGCTATATACAGGGGGTATGAGTACAGAGTCAATGTGGAGGCTATATACAGGGGGTATCGGTACAGAGTCAATGTGCGGGGGCACCGGTGTCGAGGTAATTGAGGTAATATATACATATAGGTAGAGTTATTCAAGTGACTATACATAAATAATAAAAGGGAGTAGCAGCAGCACAGAAAGGGGGGGGGGGGTGCAAATAGTCTGGGTAGCCATTTGATTAGCCACTTGTCGTGCGGTAGCAGAGAGAACAGTCTATGACTAAGGTGGCTGGAGTCTTTGACCATTTTTAGGGCCTTCCTCTGACACCGCCTGGTATAGAGGTCCTGGATGGTAGGAAGCTTGGCCCCGGTGATGTACTGGGCTGTATGCACTACCCTCTGTAGTGCCTTGCAGTTGGAGGCTGAGCAGTTGCCATACCAGGCAGTGATGCAACAAGTCAGGATGCTCTCGATGGTGCAGCAATAAAACCTTTTGAGGATCTGAGGATCTATGCCAAATATTTTCAGTCTCCTGAGGGGGAATAGGTTTTGTTGGGCCCTCTTCATGACTGTGTTTGTGTGCTTGGACAATGTTAGTTTGTTGGTGATGTGGACGCCAAGAAACTTGAATCTCTCAACCTGCTCCACTAGCGCTCCGTCGATGACAATGGGGGCGTGCTCAGTCCTCCTTTTCCTGTCAGGTCAGATCTCTGACCTTCTCCGTATAGGCTGTCTCATCGTTGTCGGTGATCAGGCCTACCACTGTTGTGTCATCGGCAAACTTAATGATGGTGTTGGAGTCGTGCCAGGATGTGCAGTCATGAGTGAAATGGAAGTACAGGAGGGGAGCACGCACCCCTGAGGGGCCTCGGTGTTGAGGATCGGCTGTCGTCAATGAATAGCATTCTCACATAGGTGTTCCTTTTATCCGGGTGTGAAAGGGCAGTGTGAAGTGCAATAGAGATTGCATCATCTGTGGATCTGTTGGTGCAGTATGCAAATTGGAGTGGGTCTAGGGTTTCTAGGATAATGGTGTTGATGTGAGCCATGACCAGCCTTTCAAAGCATTTCATGGCTACAGACATGAGTGCTACGGGTCGGTAGTCATTTAGGCAGGTTACCTTAGTGTTCTTGGGCACAGGGCCTATTATGGTGGTCTGCTTGAAACATGTTGGTATTACAGACTCAGACAGGGAGAGGTTGAAAATGTCAATGAAGACACTTGCCAGTTGGTCAGCGCATGCTTGGAGTACACGTCCTGGTAATCCGTCTGTCCCTGCGGCCTTGTGAATGTTGACCTGTTTAAAGGTCTTACTCACATTGGCTGTGGAGAGCGTGATCACACAGTCGTCTGGAACAGCTGATGCTCTCATGCATGTTTCAGTGTTACTTGCCTCGAAGTGTGCATTGAAGTTATTTAGCTCATCTGGTAGGCTTGTGTCACTGGGCAGCTTGCGGCTGTGCTTCCCTTTGTAGTCTGTAATAGTTTGCAAGCCCTGCCACATCCGACGAGCGTCGGAGCCGGTGTAGTACAATTTGATCTTAGTCCTATACTGACGCTTTGCCTGTTTGATGGTTCGTCAGAGGGCATAGCGGGATTTCATATAAGCTTCCGGGTTAGAGTCCCGCGCCTTGAAAGCAGCAGCTCTACCCTTTAGCTCAGTGCAAATGTTGCCTGTAATCCATGGCTTCTGGTTGGGGTATGTACGTACAGTCACTGTGGGGACGACGTCATTGATGCACTTATTGATAAAGCCTGTGACTGATGTGGTGTACTCCTCAATGCCATCGAAAGAATCCCGGAAAACATATTCCAGTCTGTGCTAGTAAAACAGTCCTGTAGTTTAGCATCTGCTTCATCTGACCACATTTTTATTGACTGAGTCACTGGTGCCTCCTGCTTTCATTTTAGCTTGTAAGCAGGAATCAGGAGGATAGAATTATGGTCAGATTTGCCAAATGGAGGGCGAGGGAGAGCTTTTTACACGTCTCGGTGTGTGGAGTAAAGGTGTTTTTTTTCTATAGTTTTCTTCCCCCTCTGGTTGCACATTTAACATGCTGATAAAAAATTAGGTAAAACTGATTTAAGTTTCCCTGCATTAAACTCCCCAGCCAGTAGGAGTGCCGCCTCTTGATGAGCGCTTTCCTGTTTGTTTATGTCGGTATACAGCTCATTGAGTGCAGTTTTAGTGCCAGCATCGGTCTGTGGTGGTATGTAGTCATTTACGAAAATTACAGATGAAAAGGTAGATAGTGTGGTCTACAGCTAATCATGATATACTTTGCCTCAGGTGAGCAAAACCTTGAGACTTCCTTAGATATCGTGCACCAGCTGTTGTTTACATATATGCATAGGCCCCCGCCCCGTGTCTTACTAGTAGCTTCTGTTCTATCCTGCCGATAGTGTATAACCCGCCAGCTGTATGTTATTAAATGTCGTCGTTCAGCCACGACTCGGTGAAACATAAGATATTACAGTTTTTGATGTCCTGTTGGTAGGAAATACGTGTTTTCAGTTCGTCCCATTTATTTTCCAGGGATTGAACGTTAGCTAGCAGGACGGATGGTAAAGGCAGATCGTTGCCTGATCCTCACAAGGCACCCTGATCTCTTTACGCAAATCTTTGTTACCTTCTCGAGCGAATGACGGAGATGAGGGTCCGTTAGAGTGTTTGTAGTATATCCTTCCCGTCCGGCTCAATAAAGAAAAAAACTCTTTGTCCAATTCGAGGTGAGTAATCGCTGTTCTGATGTCCTGAAGCCCTTTTTTGGTCATAGGAGATGGTAGCAGCAACATTATGTACAAAACAAGTTACGAACATGTGAAAAAACAAACAACAAAGCATGGTTGGTTAAGAACCGATAAGACAGCAGCCATCCCCTCCGGCGTGTGTGTGTGTGTGTGTGTGTGTGTGTGTGTGTGTGTGTGTGTGTGTGTGTGTGTGTGTGTGTGTGTGTGTGTGTGTGTGTGTGTGTGTGTGTGTGTGTGTGTGTGTGTGTGTGTGTGTGTGTGTGTGTGTGTGTGTGTGTGTGTGTGTGTGTGTCCTCCACTCTCATGTCTCTCTTTCCTCACAGAATACATTCCTTCATATGGCCAAGCATTCCACATCCCAAACACACACTTCTCCAGATCGTCCAGACGTACGAGCCAATGAAGGTACACTATATAGTGCATTCTAAAAGTATTCTGACCCATTGACTTTTTCCACATTTTGTTACGTTACAGCCTTATAAAAAAAAGATATGTTTCCTCATCAATCTACACACAATACCCCATAATGACAAAGCATACTAAAATATTACATTTACATAAGTATTCAGACCCTTTACTCAGTACTTTGTTGAAGAACCTCTGGTAGCGATTACAGCCCCAAGTGGTGATGCTACAAGCTTGGCACACCTGTATTTGGGGAGTTACTCCCATTCTTCTCTGCAGATCCTCTCAAGCTCTGTCAGGTTAGACGGAGAGCATCGCTGCAAAGCTATTTTCAGGTCTCCAGAGATGTTCGATCGGGTTCACGTCCGGGCTCTGTCTGAGACACTCAAGGATATTCAGAGAGTTGTCCTGAAGCCATTCCTGCGTTGTCTTGACTGTGTGCATTGGGTCGTTGTCCTGTTGGAAGGTGAACCTTCGCCCTCAGTCTGAGGTCCTGAGCGCTCTGGAGCAGGTTTTCATCAAGGATCTCCCTTTAGTTTGCTCCCTTCATCTTTCCCTGCAGCTGAAAAACATTCACACAGCATGATGCTGCAAACACCACGCTTCACCGTAGGGATGGTGCCAGGTTTCCTCCAGATGTGACGCTTGGCATTCAGGCCAAAGAGTTCAATCTTGGTTCCATCAGACCAGAGAATCTTGCTTCTCATAGTCAGAGTCCTTTAGGTGCCTTTTGGCAAACTCTAAGAGGGCTGCCATGTGCCTTTTACTGAGGAGTGGCTTAAGTCTGGCCACTCTACCATAAAGGCCTTATTGGTGGAGTGCTCAGGGATGATTGTCCTTCTGGAAGGTGGAGCTCTGTCACAGATGGAGCTCTGTCAGAGTGACCATCGGGTTCTTGGTCTCCTCACTGACCAAGGTCCTTCTCCCTCCGTTGCTCAGTTTGGCCGGGTGGCCAGCTCTAGGAAGAGTCTTGGTGGTTCCAAACTTCTTCCGTTTAAGAATGGAGGCCATTGTGTTCTTGGGGACCTTCAATGCTGCAGAAGGTTTTTGCTACCTTTCTCAGGATCTGTGCCTTGACACAATCCTGTCTTGGAGCTTGAGGGCCAATTCCTTCGACCTCGTGGCTTGGTTTTTGCTCAGACATGCACTGTCAACTGTGGGACCTTATAGACAGGTGTGTACCTTTCCAAATCATGCACAATCGATTGGAGTCCACCTGTGGTAAATTCAATCAAATCATAGAAACATCTCAAGGATGATCAATGGAAACAGGATGCACGTGAGCTCAATTTCAAGTCTTATATCAAAGGGAATGAATTCTTGTCTTAATAATGTATATAAATAAATTAGCAACATTTTCTATAAACCTGTTTTCTGTTTCTCATTATGGGGTATTGTGTGTAGATTGATGAGGGAAAAAACATTACATCTATTTTAGAATAAGGCTCTAACGTAACAAAATGTGAAAAAAAGGGGTCTGAATACTTTCCAAATGCACTCTACATACAAAAGTATGTGGACACCTATTCAAATTAGTGGATTCGGCTATTTCAGCCACACCCGTTGCTGACACATGTATAAAATCCAGCACACCGCCATGCAATATCCATAGACAAACATTGGCAGTATAATGGCCTTACTGAAGAGCTCAGTGACTGACTTTCAACGTGGCATCGTCATGGGATGTCACCTTTCCAAAAAGTCAGTTCATGAACACAAAGTGGGCCACAAAAACTCATAGAATGGGATAGCCGAGTGCTAAGCCGCATCGCGAGCACTTACAAGCACAATAACTCAAAAGCACAAGAACTATTCATCGGGAGCTTCATGAAATGGGTTTCCATGGCCAATCAGCCGCACACAAACCTAAGATTACCACTCGCAATGCCAAGCGTCGACTGGAGTGATGTAAAGCTTGCCGCCATTGGACTCTGGAGCAGTGGAAACGTTCTCTGGAGTGATGAATCATGCTTCACCATCTGGCAGCCCGACGGACAAATCTGGGTTTGACGGATGCCAGGAGAACACTACCTTCCCGAATGCATAGTGCCAACTGTAGAGTTTGGTGGAGGAAGAATAATGGTCTGGGGCTGGTTTTTAATGGTCCGGGTAGGCCCCTTAGTTCCAATGACGGGAAATCTTAACGCTACAGCATACAATACTATTCTAGACTATTCTGTGCTTCCAACTTTGTGGCAACAGTTTGAGGAAGGGCCTTTCCTATTGCAGCATGACAATGCCCCCATGCATTAAGTAAGTTCCATTCATAAATGGTTTGTCGAGATTGGTGTGGAAGACCTTGACTGGCCTGCAGAGCCCTGACCTCAACCCTATCGAACACCTTTGGAATGAATTGGAACGCCGACTGCGAGCCAGGCCTAATCGCCAAACATCAGTGCCCAACCTCAATAATACTCTTGTGGCTGAATGGAAGCAGGTACCCGCTGCAATGTTCCAACATCTAGTGGGAAGCCTTCCCAGAAGAGTGGAGGCTGTTATAGCAGCAAAGGAGGGACGAACTCCATACTAATGCCCATGATTTTGGAATAAGATGTTCAACAATCAGGTGTCCACATATACTTTTTGTTATGTCATGTAAGTCCTCTGATATGCACTAGATTGGGACCAATGATGTCCATAATGAGTTAGAATGATATTGGTTTATCCTGTCTCTTTCCTGTGACCCAGCAGGGCCAACCTCTGAGCTTTAACCCCGAGGTGTTCAGTGACCTCAAGATCCAGCTGGTGGAGCTGGACGAGGAGCAGCACGTTACTGCCCAAACCCCTGACTCTAACGCCCATCACCTCACTGAGGTCAAAGATCAATACCTCATTCAGGAGTGTGATGGGGAAACAAAGTCCTGCCATAGCACCAGTAGTGGAGGTTCGGAGGCCATACTGTTGAGGTGTGAGTCCCCAGGAGAGCACCCCAACTTTGGGGCTGGGAACAGTGGCTCCACCATGGGTATCCTGGACCTGAAGAGTGACACGGAGAGTGTGGAGACAGACGACAGTGATGGTAACATTGGTCCTGAGGGGCTAGTCGTTATCCAGCAAGGAGACAAAGGTGAGGTGTATGTCACCATGTCTAGTTTCTATCAGATCCAGTGAGAGATGTAGAGAGAAAGAGCTTATTCAAGGTTCTAGCTTCTTATTACATTCTTACGCTGAGCGACTTTGTTAACGGCTGCTTTCATTTGAAGTCTATTTGATCCACCGTGACTCAAACTGACTATCCACTGACTCCCAGTATCACAAGAGACTAGCAGAACTCAATGCACATGTTATTTACAAATGATAGGAGACATCCTCATTACATTTCTTAGGTCTTGTGTTATTAATCTGTTGGAAGTTGCAAACTTGACTTGACTAACTTGAAATACAAAGCTTTCCCTCATTTATACATTATTTTTGCATTTGCACTTCTTCCCATTCTGTATATTATACGGAGGATAGTATAGTGAGGAGCCACGGTGATATCCTGGCCTAATATTATTATAATACACACTGCTGCTTCTTATGGCCTTGACAAAGATACTCTTTACTTTACCATGACAACAGCTGCAAAGTAAACCTAGAATGTATCATTCAATTCCTCAGGGTTTCAACCCTTCTACACATTTGTATACATAAACATGGAAATAAGGTTTGATTAATTTATCTGTCTAATGTTTGTCACGTTGTTTTCCTTCTTTTTTGCACATACATGATTGTATTTCCTGCAGTTACCAGTACGTAGTATTTTACTTTGAATGTATTATACTATTACTATGCACTATCATGCATTAGTTTTCAATGCAGAATGCTTGATCATTTTGTTGAACACGTTATGGGAGACATAGCATTAGACAGTCTTCAGCTTCACCGTATTAGTTTTTTAAATTTGAATATTTTACTCTGACAAATGTGACAGCATTTCCTGTATAAAAATCACCGTTGTTGAATTTTGTTTAAAACATTTTATTAAAACAGATCAAATGTGTATGCATAATAAATAAATAAAAAGTATAATTTCTTCTGCTCTCATCCCCTGAAATGACTGTACTTTGATGTATAAGTCGCTCTGGATAAGAGCGTCTGCTAAATGACTTAAATGTAAATGTAAAATGTATCATTCATGTTGTATCTGCTCAACCAATCTGAATGTAAGGGGATCTCTATGGTTTTCCTGTGTCTTTATAAAGTTGTACTCCAACATTGACGCCTCAATCAAAATCTGGCACACCAGAAGTACATTCATTTACAAAGGAATGCTGCTTTTGCTTTGCAGCATTGCGTTGCAGAGGCAGTTGCAGTGCATTCTGTGTAATGCATAACATGGTATGGTATATACATGCGTTCAGTTTAGTTGGGTAGCGATGCAAAACGGTATGCAATGACGCTGCCGGTCTGATAGAGGCGTCAGACTGTGGACTACAGTTTTCTACAATACATATACAGTGGGGCAAAAAAGTATTTAGTCAGCCAAACGACAGATTTGTACCTTGTCAGCTCGGGGGTTTGAAATGGCAACCTTCTAGTTGCTAGTCCACCGCTCTAACCACTAGGCTACCCTGCCCCCCAGTTAACAATTCACAACAATACACACAAATCTAAAAGTAAAATAATAGAATTAGGAAATATATTAGGACATTAGGACATTAGGACGAGCAATGTCGGAGTGGCATTGACTAAAATACAGTAGTATAGAATAAAGTATATACATATGAGTTGAGTAAAGAAGTATGAAAACATTAAAGGGACTGGTGTTCCATTATTAAAGTGGCCAGTGATTCCATGTCTATCTACAGTGGGGCAAAAAAGTATTTAGTCAGCCACCAATTGTGCATGTTCTCCCACTAAAAAAAGATGAGGCCTGTAATTTTCATCATAGGTACACTTCAACTATGACACACAAAATGAGAAAAAATCCAGAAAATCACATTGTAGGATTTTTTGAATTTATTTGCAAATTATGGTGGAAAATAAATATTTGGTTAATAATAAAAGTTTCTCAATACTTTGTTATATACCCTTTGTTAGCAATGACAGAGGTCAAACGTTTTCTGTAAGTCTTTACAAGGTTTTCACACACTATTTCTGGTATTTTGGCCCATTCCTCCATGCAGATCTCCTCTAGAGCAGTGATGTTTTGGGGCTGTTGCTGGGCAACACGGACTTTCAACTCCCTCCAAAGATTTTCTATGGGGTTGAGATCTGGAGACTGGCTAGGCCACTCCAGGACCTTGAATTGCTTCTTACGAAGCCACTCCTCCGTTGCCCGGGCGGCGTGTTTGGGATCAATGTCAAGCTGAAAGACCCAGCCACGTTTCATCTTCAATGCCCTTGCTGATGGGAGGTTTTCACTCAAAATCTCATGATACATGGCCCCATTCATTCTTTCCTTTACACGGATTAGTCGTCCTGGTCCCTTTGCAGAAAAACAGCCCCAAAGCATGATGTTTCCACCCCCATGCTTCACAGTAGGTTTGGTGTTCTTTGGATGCATCTCAGCATTCTTTGTCCTCCAAACACAATGAGTTGAGTTTCATCTGACCATATAGCATTCTCCAAATCTTCTTCTGGATCATCCAAATGCTCTCTAGCAAACTTCAGACGGGCCTGGACATGTACTGGCTTAAGCAGGGGACACGTCTGGCACTGCAGGATTTGAGTCCCTGGCGGCGTAGTGTGTTACTGATGGTAAGGCTTTGTTACTTTGGTCCCAGCTCTCTGCAGGTCATTCACTGGGTCCCCCTGTGTGATTCTGTGATTTTTGCTCACCGTTCTTGTGATTATTTTGACCCCACGGGGTGAGATCTTGTGTGGAACCGCAGATCGAGGGAGATTATCAGTGGTCTTGTATGTCTTCCATTTCCTAATAATTGCTCCCACAGTTGATTTCTTCAAACCAAGCTGCTTACCTATTGCAGATTCAGTCTTCCCAGCCTGATGCAGGTCTATTATGTTTCTGGTGTCCTTTGACAGCTCTTTGGTCTTGGCCATAGTAGAGTTTGGCGTGTGACTGTTTGAGGTTGTGGACAGGTGTCTTTTATACTTATAACAAGTTCAAACAGGTGCCAATAATACAGGTAACGTGTGGAGGACAGAGGAGCCTCTTAAAGAAGAAGTTACAGGTCTGTGAGAGCCAGAAATCTTGCTTGTTTGTAGGTGACCAAATACTTATTTTCCACCATAATTTGCAAATAAATTCATTCAAAATCCTACAATGTCCTACAATGTGATTTTGTCTGTCATGGTTGAAGTGTACCTATGATGAAAATTACAGGCCCGTCTCATCTTTTTAAGTGGGAGAACTTGCACAATTAGTGGCTGACTAAATACTTTTTTGCCCCACTGTATAGCTAGATGTCGTTAGTTTGCTTGTGGAGAGAGTGACTAATTGAAATACATATTTTAACATTGCACAAAATATGGACAAGTCATTCATAACTATTTGCATATCATTGGAAAATTATAAATATTAGTTTGTCAACATGATTTCCATAACGAAATATTAGTTTAAGAAAGCACCTTGAACTGTCCATTAAAAATCATTATCATAAATGTATCAGCTTAAAACTCATAATTTCCATGCATTTTTCATCATGAGAATGAAATAGACATCACTATCGATGGAGGCGCTGACTCCGCAGTAGTAGTTGAGAAACTCCTCCTTGGTGACCTGCAGAAGGGGAGGAAGTGACAGACAGAGCTTACTGAACCAGCCTATACCATCAGTGTCAGATAAAGACAGAAAACCCACATTGCACTGATAAGGAGGACTGGAAAGAGGTGAAAGGGAAAGACAAGGTTGTGTGAGAGCTGAGGGTGTCACCCTTTTGCTACCCTCATTTGCATTGCGCCCCCCCCCCCCTCCGTTAAGTTTCCAGGCACTTTTCATCATGATAATAAAGTAGATACACGCATCAATGGGGGCACTCGCTCCTGCATAGGAATTCATAAACTCCTCGTGTGACCAAATGTGTTCCAGAAATAAGAAAGGATGATCAACAAGAACAAGTTTGTAGCTTTTATGATAACAACCGTTTAAGATGGTTTCATAGATAAGCAGTAAATGTCAGGAGTCTAAGAAAGGTGTCTCATAATCATCCATTCACCTCAGCTGCCAAACTAACCCTGATTCAGATGACCATCTTATCCATGCTAGATTACAGAGACATAATTTATAGAATGGCAGGTAAGGGTGCTCTCGAGCGGCTAGATGTTCTTTACCATTCGGCCATCAGATTTGCCACCAATGCTCCTTATAGGACACATCGCTGCACTCTATACTCCTCTGTAAACTGGTCATCTCTGTATACCCGTCGCAAGACCCACTGGTTGATGCTTATTTATAAAACCCTGTTAGGCCTCACTCCCCAAATCTGAGATATCTACTGCAGCCCTCATCCTCCACCCATTCTGCCAGTCACATTCTGCTAAAGGTCCCCAAAGCATACACATCCCTGGATTGCTCCTCTTTTCAGTTCGTTGCAGCTAGCGACTGGAACGAGCTGCAACAAACACTCAAACCGGATAGTTTTATCTCAATCTCTTCATTCAAAGACTCAATCATGTACACATCTTACTGACAGCTGTGGTTGCTTGCGTGATGTATTGTTGTCTCTACCTTCTTGCCCTTTGTGCTGCTGTCTGTGCCCAATAATATTTGTACCATATTTTGTGCTGCTACCATGTTGTTGTCATGTTGAGTTGCTACCATGCTGTGTTGTCATGTGTTGCTGCCTTGCTATGTTGTTGTCTTAGGTCTCTCTTTATGTAGTGTTGTGTTGTCTCTCTTGTCGTGATGTGCGTTTTGTCCTATATTATCATTTTTAATTGCAGGCCCCATCCCCGCAGGAGTCCTTTTGCCTTTTTGGAATTTGTTCTTAACTGACCTTTCTAGTTAAATAAAGGTTAGATAAGAAAATCTAGAATCTCATTCATATCTGACTGAATAATGTACAGGCTGTTAGTTGAGCAGTATAGGTGTACACTACATTAGAGGTGGATGATGGTGAGACCATTATTACCTCTACCCAACGTTGTCATCAGTATTACCTGTCCATCCTTGTCGTAAGGAGAGTCGAAGCTGTCCAGGAATTTGCGGAATACTTGCTCCTCTGTCCATTCCCCGTTTTGATATTTGGGGTGGTACTTGACATTGTAAACCCCTCTTAGATCTTCAATAGTGATCACCCCATCATTAGTCTTATCCAGCTTCCTAAAGGCCTGCGTGATCACCTCCTTCCTGGCATTGGACATTGGAGGCTGCAGGCAAAAATAATGCGCAAAGTTTACAAATGGCATACTGTAAGTGTGATCACATTTCAACAGTTACCATGTACTTCAGAGGCTCACCCCTACCACTGATATTTACCCTGAGAGTGAGGAGAAATTCATCGAAGTCGATGAATCCACTGTTGTCCCGGTCAAAACGCTGAAACATTGCCTTGGCTTCCTCTTTCTCGATGAGGACACCATAGTCATTAAGGCCCTTGATAAACTCCTTCATATCTAACGTACGGTTATTGTCATCATCCATTATCTTGAATGTTCTGACAGATAATTAAACAATTGAAGAAGAAAAAAATATAAATACTCAGCCGTTGAAGAAAATCAGACGGTATTTTTTGGAGTTTACATTACTGAAACAATCCTTGCATTTTATAAACTAATCAAGAGAGGTCCTTCGACTAATTCAGACTACTTTACAGGCTTGACTGGTGACATATTTGATACAGCTGGCCTGTTAATCACTATTGCAACACACATTTGTCATTCTGCCACTGAACAAGGCAGTTAACCCACTGTTCCTAGGCCGTCATTGAAAATAAGATTTTGTTCTTAACTGACTTGCCTAGTTAAATAAAAGGTAAAATAAAATAAAACTATTCATTTGATGTTGATGACCTCCTGGGCAACAGTTGATATAGAACTATTTACTCTGCCCATCACATAAAAGTATACTGTCCTTTCTCTCACCTGCCCAGACCCTTGATGCCAGAAGAGCCTCTTGCAAGACACTGCAACCTCAAGCTTTCCACAGGGTCTGTGCACACAGACAGCTGTTTTTTGGCGTTCACTGCCATCTCCCGATCATGTCGTGACGTCCCCGCCATGATACCTGCTGCCGGGAAATGCATTTGCATAACTGATTTCCAAACGTTCAGTTCGATTTGATACAGAAAACATTCAATTTTCGATGACGCCTAGTACAGTATTTGAGAGACGGTGACAATGATAAATGAAACGTAAAGCTATGCCATAGCTATGTGACAAAGGGCGTAGTGGGACGGTATTTGAGTGACGTTGGTGACAAAGATAAATTAAACATAAAGCTAGAGCTATGTGATAGCTATGTGACAAAAAGGGCGTCGTGGGGAAACGAACAGGTAGGTTCAAGTTGTCACCTGGCGCATGCTAGCTGAACGGTCAACCTAGCCGAGCAAGTCGTTTGCATGATGACCGTGTTGGCAATACAGTCTGACTATACATTTAGATATTCTAGCTTCCTAATTACAAATTATTTGGAGTTTGTTTGCTACTTTATCTGTAGATGCGAGCAACTTACCGTGAAAGTTAATATTACAACCTGCAACTGTAAACAACATCAGCAGCCGCCCCTCCCAGTCCCCACCCCTACGCGTTTCCATAGAAATGTGGGCTTGCCTTATCCTCTTCACTGCCCCCTTTGGCCCTTGAGCACAAGTCAGTTTACGGAAAGTGGTCTAAAGTATCTACAAACAAATACTTTGAAGTACTACTTAAATTGTTTTTGGGGGTATCTGTACATATTTTCTTCCTTAAGAAAATATGTACTTTTTTACTCCCATACATTTTCGAAAGGGTAGGCCATACTAAACTTAGCAACAAAAAAACGTCCCTTTTTCAGGACCCTTTCTTTCAAAGATAATTAGTAAAAATCCACATAACTTCCCAGATCTTCATTGTAAAGGGTTTAAACACTGTTTCCCATGCTTGTTCAATGAACTATAAACAGTTAATGAACATGCATCTGTGGAACGTTCATTAAGACACAAACAGCTTACAGACAGTTAGCAATTAAGGTCACAGTTATGAAAACTTAGGACTCTAAAAAGAGGCCTTTCTACTAACTCTGAAAAACACCAAAAGAAAGATGCCCAGGGTCCCTGACCATCTGCGTGAACGTGCCTTGCGTGCTGCAAGGAGGCATGAGTACTGCAGATGTGGCCAGGGCAATAAACTATAATGCCCATACTGTGAGATGCCTAAGACAGCACTACAGTGAGACAGGACGGACAGCTGATCGTCCTCGCAGTGGCAGACCACGTGTAACAACACCTGTGGGACAGGTACAGGATGGCAACAACTGCCCGAGTTACACCAGGAACACACAATCCCTCCATCAGTGATGTAAGGCAGGCCCTCACCAGACATCACCGGCAACAACGTCGCCTATGGGCACAAACCCACCGTCGCTGGACCAGACAGGACTGGCAAAAAGGGCTCTTCACTGATGAGTCGCGGTTTTGTCTCACCAGGGGTGATGGTCGGATTTGCGTTTATCGTCAAAGGAATGAGCTTTACACTGAGGCCTGTACTCTGGAGTGGGATCGATTTGGAGGTGCAGGGTCCGTCATGGACTGGGGCGGTGTGTAACAGCATCATCGGACTGAGCTTGTCGTCATTGCAGGCAATCTCAACGCTGTGTGTTACAGGGAAGACATCCTCCTTCCTCATGTGGTACCCTTCCTGCAGGCTCATCCTGACATGAGCCTCCAGCATGACAATGCCACCAGCCATACTGCTCATTCTGTGTGTGATTTCCTGCAAGACAGGAACGGCAGTGTTCTGCCATGGCCAGCGAAGAGCCCGGATCTCAATCCCATTGAGCACGTCTGGGACCGATTGGATCAGAGGGTGAGGGCTAGGGCCATTCCCCCAGAAATGTCCGGGAACTTGCAGGTGTCTTGGTGGAAGAGTGGGGTAACATCTCACAGTAAGAACTGCAAAATCTGGTGCAGTCCATGAGGAGATGCACTGCAGTACTTAATGCAGCTGGTGGCCACACCAGATACTGAATGTTACTTTTAGATTTTGACCCCCCCCTTTGTTCAGGGACACATTGTTCTATTTCTGTTAGTCACGTCTGTGGAACTTGTTCAGTTTATGTCTCAGTTGTTGAATCTTATGTTCATACAAAAATTTACACACGTTTACTGAAAATAAACAGTTGACAGTGAGAGGATGTTTATTTTTTTGCTGAGTTTAGTTACATTTCAAATGCTTAGCCAGGAGAGCAATATGGTCAAATTCACGCACCTATCAATATTTTACATTTACATTTTAGTCATTTAGCAGACGCTCTTATCCAGAGACTTACAGTTAGTACATTCACATTAAGATAGCAAGGTGGAACAACCACATCACATTAAGTAGCCTACAGTACATTAATCCTCAATATTACACATTGTCATCCCTACTGCTTCTAATCTGGCAGACTCAAAAACACAACTTTTACTCAAGTAGAATTTTATGGGCGAGTTTCACTTTTACTTGAGTAATTTTCTATTAAAGTATCTATAATTTTACTCAAGTATGACAATTGAGTACTTTTTCCACCACTGCTTACGAAGATCATAATGACCTTTTTATTATTGAAAAGAAAGGTTACTCAAGTGAACCATAGGTGCCACTTGTCCTGTCTGTAAATTGCCAGTCCTCTCCAAAACAAATACGATATGATAGGAATACATAATTAAGAGGTTTTATTTCATTCCACAACACTTTAGTCTAAATACTACATTAAAAAAAACCCACAGAGGTCCAACACCTGGGTTTAATAAATTATAACATTCCAGCATCAGAGTACATGTGCAAAGAAAATGAAATATACCTGTACATAATATATTTCAAGATACAAAGCAAAAACATCTTCACCAAAATCAGTGTGAGGTTACCCATCTCACTAACACTACAGTATAATTCATTAGGAACTTTCATTAATTTCTTACTTTTTACAGAGATTAAGGAGATTAAGGTAAATGGGAGTCTAAACAGATGTAGTTCAATTCATTTACAATAAATAGCATGTTGTACATGTGTTGACCTTTTCTGTCTGCTATATTAAAAGAACAATATAAAACAAAACAAAAAAGCAAACAAAATATACAACAGTGCATCATTAACAAAGACACGGAGAGAGACTTTTCTGGTTAAATCTAAAATATTATTTACAGCAGATTACATTCAATTATAATTAACATGATTTTAGGATAATTGTCTGTCTATCTCCTTCAAATATGAATATCATGCATTTAACCTGCATGCTATGGTGTGTGTGTGTGTGTGTTACATCTGAATTACTCAATCCAACTAGAGCTCGTACAGTAGTTATTCCATGTTGACACATTGTGCAGTCCTTCTTTTGGGAACCTGCCTTGAAAGATGTTTGGGAATGTACAGTATTTCAGAGATGTAAATGGCCTGTTGCTTTGCTGTACCTGCCAGCAAGACCTCTTGATCAATGTAAGGATAAATATTTAAAAAGTAAGACATTTCAAGGTCACTTGTTTTTGTTGATTGAGCCAAGTAATTAAAACCAAAATGGAATCATAATTGGGAAAATGTGCATTTGCCATTTTCGTAATGCAGCCGAATAAACACAAATAAAAACAATAAATGGCACAATGATACCCCAAAAAGACTTCAGTAGATTCTTTAACACCTACAATTCTAAATAGTTTACTAAATGTCCAGCGGTCAATGGTTAATGACACAATAATGCCAATTTTTTTTTTTAAACAGGCCTTTCAACAGAATTTAAACAAACAAATTCTCAAACACAAAAAGTTTAAGGTCATTCTGACATCAGGAATAGAAAAGAGAGTATACATAACAATACATAACAGCTGTATCAGTTGACCTCCAATTGCAACAACATCTCTAGCTTTATGGGCCGAATTCCAACTTGAGTTCCGATTTGCACTAATCTGACATCAATTCCCTTGCACAAATAATGCGAGTTAACACACATCTCAAGTTAGTATTCAGCTCTGTGGGCAGTATAAACACCATGCGTGTTAGCTCAGTATGGGCTGGATCACATAGATTATACAAGAAATAGAGGACTGTCTACTGTACACTTGGTTTCTATGGTAGCAGCTTCAGAAACAGTCCCAAGCAACTGTCCATCCTTCCATAAACCAGAACCATAAATCATAGAATTCTACAAGACTGACAAGTGACAACACAAGACTAATTCATTGAAACATTGATCATTTGTTCCACTATTTCTATTTTTCTGGCACAGTTAAATAAGTAGGTAGTTAGGAACTTTTAGGAGATAAATATAAACGCATTAAAAAAAGATGTGTGTGTGTGTATATATATATATATATATATATATATATATATACACATACATACATACATACACACTACCATTCAAAGGTTTGGGGTTACTTAGAAATGTGCTTTTCTTTAAAAAACAAGGACATTTTTTGGCCATTAAAATAACATCAAATTGATCAGAAATACAGTGTAGACATTGTCAATGTTGTAAATGACTAATGTAGCTGGAAACGGCAGATTTTTTTAATGGAATATCTACATAGGCGTACAGAGGCCCATTATCAGCAGCCATCACTCATGTGTTCCAATAGCACGTTGTGTCAGCTAATCCAAGTTTATCATTTTAAAATGGCTAATTGAACATTAGAAAACCCTTTTGCAATTATGTTAGCACAGCTGAACAACTGTTGTCCTGATTAAAGAAGCAATACAACTGGCCTTCTTTAGACAAGTTGAGTATCTGGAGCAGCAGCATTTGTGAGTTCAATTACAGGCTCAAAATGGCCAGAAACAAAGCTCGTTCTATTCTTGTTCTGAGAAATGAAGGCTATTCCACGTGCTAACATAATTGCAAAAGGGTTTTCTAATGTTCAATTAGCCATTTTAAAATGATAAACTTGGATTAGCTAACACAACGTGCCATTGGAACACAGGAGTGATGGCTGCTGATAATGGGCCTCTTGTACGCCTATGAGATATTCCA
The DNA here is from genome assembly GCF_021184085.1 of Oncorhynchus gorbuscha. Taxonomy (NCBI): domain Eukaryota; kingdom Metazoa; phylum Chordata; class Actinopteri; order Salmoniformes; family Salmonidae; genus Oncorhynchus; species Oncorhynchus gorbuscha. The sequence goes on along the minus strand of NC_060183.1, from coordinate 45,575,664 downwards.
ATAAAAATGTCGTTTCCAACTACAATAGTCATTAACAATGTCTACACTCCATTTCTGATCAATTTGATGTTATTTTAATGGACAAAGAAAAAGTGCTTTTCTTTCAAAAACAAGGCCATTTCTAAGTGACCCCAAACGTTTGAACGGTAGTGTATAAGTCTCCCCCTCCACAATATCCTTCATTAGTGTTAGTTACTTATCTTCTCAAAAAAAAACAATTCACTCAACCCGTCAACCAGATTTCTGATGGAAGACACATCCCAGTGGGTATCAAATGAACAGAGAACCTTTAATAGAAATTCATGCACATAAGTAACAAATGAAATAACAAAACGGATTAACAATGATAAGCCCAAATAGGGTACAGGTTCATGCATTCATGACATGATGCACACTGGCTGGCACTGGGAGGACATCTATCGGCCTAATGGGGAAGTGTATATTAACAGCCACTGGAGTGTTCTGACAGGCGACAAGCTATTGGAAACGAAGGGTAGCAGATACATCAGGCCAACAGTGTAGTGTGAGATAGAGGTCATGTGCTTGCTACATTCACAGAGGTTGAGAGAGCGTCTCTCCTTCGTATGGTCTTCCCTGAAAAGTGGAGGATGAAAATGAACGTGTGGTTCTAGCTTTCCTGTTCCGTCGACTTCCCCTCTCTACTTCTCTCAAACGTCATCAAAGATTCTGCTCCGTGACGAGGACATGGACAGGTACCTGCCTGGTACATGTCTGCAACATGGAGAGGCACAGTGAGCATATTGTATATGTTTAACAACACACACACACACACACACACACACACACACACACACACACACACACACACACACACACACACACACACACACACACACACACACACACACACACACACACACACGCACACGCACACACGCACACCTGTGTTATTTGCTTACAGGTCTGCTTACCACAGCAGAGCATAAAATTATACTAACACACTTAATTATATAAGAGTGGGCACTGGGGGACATATTACCTGGTGGACCCTGATTCAAGAGGGTCGTCTGAAAGGGTCTCTGCATTGAAGTCCAAAGGCTCTGCATCCTGGAGAAGTTCTATAGAGTCTCTCTCTGTTCCTCTGCCAGTCCGAGAGTACTTGGCCTCTGTTGGAGGAACGAAAACAGTCAATACCATTTCACTGCCTCCCGCAGTTCAATTCAGATACATGTTAGAAGGGATTTATAAAGAAGATGTGGTGTTGATATCCTCATAAGCCATGACTCTACAATAGGAAACGAACCAGTGATTGATTGTTTAACAAAGCAACGTGTAAAACCTAGCCAAACTGTAGAAAAACAAGCACAACGTAATGCAAGCAGGCTCGGCGACCATTCACTCACGTCTAGTGTTAGGGACAGTATCGGAGTAGTTGGTCTCTGTCATTTCTGCTGCTTCATTTCTAATCCTATTCCTGGCGGTGTCTTCCCGGGTGTTACCATAGCGCTCTTTCCACTCCTAGAACACAGGCCTGACGTTACCATCTGGATCTGTTTCTTTGCAAAACAATAACTACCAACGCACACAATAAAGGGCCATGGGAAATTAAAACTAGGCACTCGCCCTTCGTCGGTTCTCTCCATCCTCAATCCTTTGGAGCTTTCTTTTCTCTGTCAGAAACAGAGAAAGTACCGTTGTTCTTGTCGACAACCACACATACACAGAAAACCAAAGCCCCCCCCCCACCCCTCCCTGTCAAAAGGTTTCAATTCAAGTGGTGCCAAACCTCGCCGAATGAGCTCCTTGCCCTCATCAATCAGGTCAGAGGTCATTTCATTGTCTCCCACAAACTGCTGAAAGCCCAGGAGGTTCAGACAGCGGGTGCCCAGGCTAAAGGGTTCATACAGAAACTATGAGGGTCTATCATAAATCAATACTTGTTCTTGCACAGTATGCATGTGCGCTGATAGTCCTTCTGGGTCATTGGAGGAGTACTCCTTGTAGAACAGTAAGTTGATATCATCATGTATCCTAATATTATTGATCTACAAATGCAATTGAATTCCAAAATCTAAACAGCAGACTGGACTAACCTGAAGTAGGTAGCGATGCAGAGCAGCAATATGAGCATGGGGTAATAGATGTAGAAGCCATTAGCTATGAACGATAGGACCCTCATAGAACCCATGATCTGCAAAGGAGTGACATATCATCAACATGAGGAAGAGAACACATCAAGGAATATGTTCAATCACTGTCAGAAGGACGTGCTCGTGTCTTACAGAGGTGTAGGCCGTCTGCTCCTTCTGTTGGTGGGAGATCGCAGAGTCCATGTGGATCAGACCCAGGAAGTTCAGACACAGAGGAGGGGTCAGACGGCAGAACAGCCTAAAGAGCAACAAGAAGACATTAGACATTTAACATGAAATCATGTTACATACACATATACCAGGGGAAAAGTAAGGGATAGTATGGTCATTTTCAGTGTAGCTGTCCACATACAGTATAGCTCTGTGCACAAATGCACCAAAACCAGAAAAACACACACCACTTTCTGAATGTCAATTTCCTCCATTTCTACCTTATACTGTCTATGATTTCCAGAGAGGTTCTCTCTCTTTGATACTTAGCCATCCAATCAGACCCAAATTCCTCCTCTCACTGCTCTCTACCGCCCAGTCACTTACATGCCACTGAACTGCAGGCTGTAGGCGTCAGTCTGGTGGTGGGAGGCCAGGTAGTAGTAGTTGAACACTCTGATCCGGAACACAGTGGAGTAAACACAGGTGCACAGGAAGAAGATGGTGATGAAGCACGCCATCTAGTGGACAAAACAATAACCATGTGAGAAGACCGACAAGCTCCAACTGAATTATGAATACACAACAGGATGTTGATACTATCAGCTACTGGTGTACTACTGTACTAATTGGTGTAACTGCTTTCCGTTGGCGTCTCACCTCAATGTACAAGTAGTTGTAGTCTCTCTCAGCGAGCTGGATGAAGACAGCGAAGAGAGAGAGGACGGGTCGGGTGCTGAAGAAGGTGCACTCAGACCACACCACGGCCACAGAAAACAGAGACAACACCACAGCCAGCAGCCGGTAGAACCAATGTTTCAGCAGGCACTCCCAGTACCACTCTGGAGAAGAACAAACACACAAGGATCTTAAGACGTTCAGAAACATCCCAAATGAGAAGCGGAATGGAAGACTAGACAGGGTAAGACCCATTAGGGAGCCCTGCACCCAACACTGCGAAGAGCATACTGTAGGTGAGTGAACAGTCAGTCAGTTGTAAAGTTGATCCAGAGGGTATGGACATATTCAATCTCTCCCTATCCCAGTCTGCTGTCCCCACATGCTTCAAGATGTCCACCACTGCTCCTGTACCCAAGAAAGCAAAAGGTAACTGAACTAAATGGCCCCGTAGCACTCACTTCTGTCATCATGAAGTGCTTTGAGAGACTAGTAAAAGATCATATCACCTACCTGCCACCCTAGACCCACTTCAATTTGCTTACCACCCCAATAGATCCACAGACGATGCAATCGCCATCGTACTGCGCTGCCCTATCCCATCTGGACAAGAGGAATACCTATGTAAGAATGCTGTTCATCGCCTCCAGCTTGGTCATCAAGTTTGCGGCCGACACGGCAGTGGTGGGACCGCAGTGGAGAATGCGGAGGGCTTCAAGTTCCTCGGCATAAACATCACTGACACTGAGGCGGTCAGTGTGGTTAAGGGGGTGCAGCAGAGCCTCTTTAACCTCAGGAGGCTGAGGAGATTTTGCTTGGCGCCTAAAACCCTTACAAACTTTTGCAGATGCACAGTTGAGTGCGCCCTGTCGGGCTGTGTCGCCGCCTGATGCAGCGCGGCTGCGGGGCTCTCCAGAGGGTGGGTGTTGTCTGCCCAGCGCATCACCGGGGGCGGGCTGTCTGCTCTCCAGGACACCTGCAGCACCGATGTCACAGGAGGGCCAAGGGGATCGTCGGGGATGGCAGCCACCCGGGCCACTACCTGTTTACCCCGGGGGTGGAGGGGGCAGTAAAGGTGCATTGAAGCTAGAACCCGAGAGACTGAGGGACAGGGGCCAGCAGACTGTTGAATGGCCATCGCTGGCACATTGAAGGCTGCTGCCCTATATACATAGACTTTAAAATCGCTGGCCGCTTTAATAGTGGAACACTGGTCACTGATGATGTTTACATATTTTGCATTGCTCATCTCATATGTGTATGCCGTGTTCTTTCCTGTTCCTGTTCTGCTGTATCTCGGTCTGTGCTGCTCCGACATTGCTCGTCCAAATATTTGTATATTCTTGGATCCATTCCTTTACTTTAAATTTGAGTGTGTTGTGAAATTGTTGGATATTACTTGTTAGATATTAATGCACTGTTAGAGCGAGAAACACAAGCACTTCGCTACACCCGCAATAACATCTGCTAAACAAGTGTACGTGACCAATGCAATTTGATGTGACCCACCTACGGTAGGAGTGTAAAAGTATCGGCTGAGCCAGCTAGTTGGTTCTGTGGAGGGGAAGCTGCGGACAAACTGGTGGGCTGAGCTGGTCTCATTCTTGGCCACGTCCTCCAGGTGCATAGCCTGCTGCAGGAGGATCCGCCACTGGACACGGGTCCGGTTGTGTCTCTGCACTGCGTAAATTACCTGACCATTCACAAAAATAACCACATCAGTCTGATTTAACCACAATTGAATATAATATAGCTACTGGATATATCAGTACAATAAAGTAAACACAATGAAATACTTAAGTGAAAATAGCCTTCTAATATACTTCTTCATTTTACTTGTTTGTGAAGCTTCACCAGGCTCTTCTCACTGGGATAGGTGTTCTGTTTGTCATCAAAGTCCTCATAGTCATCCATGTTTCTGCCCATCTTCTCCTGGTAGTCCACAGGGCACTAAGGGAGACAACTCGTGTGTTAGGATTAACAACAGGCGCCCGTCTTTCTCAGGCCACGTCACATTCCTCACTTGTTTAATCCTCACGTTAAGCACACGGAGCGGAGATTGTGTTGGGGCTCCATCTATTCTTCACGAAGAATGTGCCAATTGTTTCTTTCCTCATGAAGCTCCTTTAATCTTACCTTTCTAAGAACAGTATCGATGTACTTCCTCAGTGGGTGGTTGTACTTGATGGATTCTTGGACCTTTCGCACTTCCTAAAACAGATCCACAAAAAAACACAAAAAAACGGACATCAATTAACTCTAGGGAAGCCGAGAGCGTCATGTTGACTCAAAACAAAATTTACTTTTTTTAATTACTCTGCCATTTTTTAAGTCATGCCATGTCCCCACATGTCCTTGACTTTCCTAAATAAGTCTATAAAATCAAACATAAATGAGATAAGCAGTTTCAAGAGGACACCGCGAGTCATTCACTGGCAGTCAGCCTGCGTAGCTGATGGCCCATCGAAACTACACCTAACAAATAAATTCACACATAGAATAAGACAGTTAGCCTAAAAACGAGATTAAATTGACAATAGTCTGATGGGTGAGAATATTATAAATTGTATATGAAGAATCTGATGCAATATACTTCAACTGTTCTGCCTGCGGATATGGAACCCTGACCTGTTCACCGGATGTGCTACCTTGTCCCGGACCTGCTGTTTTACGACTCTCTCTCTACCGCACCTGCTGTCTCTAACTCTGAATGATTGGCTATGAAAAGCCAACTGACATTTACTCCTGAGGTGCTGACCTGTTGCACCCTCTACAACCACTGTGATAATTATTATTTGACCATGCTGGTCATCTATGAACGTTTGAACATCTTGGCCATGTTCTGTTATAATCTCCACCCGGCACAGCCAGAAGAGGACTGGCCACCCCTCATAGCCTGGTTCCTCTCTAGGTTTCTTCCTCGGTTCCAGCCTTTCTAGGGAGTTTTTCCTAGCCACCGTGCTTCTCCTTCTTCTTTGCTTGCCGTTTGGGTTTTTAAGATGGGTTTCTGTACAGCACTTTGTGTCATCGGCTGATGTAAAAAGGGCTTTATAAATACATTTGATTGATTGATGCACAGCGGGGCTTGGAATTGACACAGAGGCAGGTAAACAGAGCGCCAAAAAGTGACTTTTTCAAATTATGTCTATATAGTATCAGAAAGAGCATTCTGTAGTTTCCAAATTACCTATCATTGCCCTTGAGCTCTATAAAAAAATATATATTACTTTTTGGGAGAATTACCAAGATTCCATGCGCTCCCCACGTGAACTCGCAATACTCACAGTAATATATTTAAATTCAAAATGCTATTCTGTTCTTTTTCAATGCTTTTATTCAAAATTCAAAATGTTCCTTAAGACCAGCTTGTAATGAATGAATGATATTTGTGGTGATGTTTATTTAAATGTTTTTTAACACAAATTGTGGCGTTTGTTTTTTCCTTTGTATGGTCTACAGTTGAAAATGCTAGTGTTCTTTGAAATTCTTTCGTATTCTAATGTTATAAACACAACCAAATGATATTTTTTGCGATAGCATACTGTATATAAGATGTATTTATTAGACTGTTAGAATGTTGACGTTCAAAAGAAGGGGGGGGTCAAACAAGGCCAGGCTTTTCTAGTGTTCAACACGATTTAACTCAGTTTCTAAGAAACAGAGCACACTAAACTTTCCATTTCATAGTGAGAGCAGGAAGTATTCCCTACCTCCATGACATCCTCTAGGTTCTCCTGTGCATCAGCCTTCTCCGTCATCAGCTTGGCTGCCTTGAAGTAGGTCTTGATGAGCAGGTGTCCCCGCCGCGAGGCGTTCCAATAGGAGCGCGGAATCTCCACCAGGCCGTAACCCAGCAACAGCACCAGCAGGAACAGACCCCAGGTGTTGGCTGCAGTGATGCCTATTGTCTGCAGCTCATACCTGAGAGAAGCAGGGAGACAGACCAAACCAGATTTACGCGAGACGAAGACAAACATGGTTCCTCCTAATTACCCTTCCATGTTTGCACAGAGTTGTGTAGAATACAAATGAGGTGAATTACGGAATATTAAACTTTATTTTGTGTGTAGTCAACAGCACACTTTCCAAACCACAAATGTGTCCATGTTGCTGTGCACTCACCAGGAGAGGTGCCACTGAGGATGAACGGCCACGTAGATAAGCAGTGAGCCGAAGATGAGCAGGTACGTTCCGTAATAAATGGCATTCTCTATCAGTGCAGTCTTTATTTTCCCAGTGATGGAAAAGCCCCCTGAGCGTGCATAAGACTGCATGAAGGGCAGCAGCAGCCTGCAAGAACATAAACATCTGGAGTAAGGCAGGTGTACTAGAATATGTGAATTAAGAGAACATCTCTATAGGGACAGATGTGGGTGATTGGCTTAGTGGAGAAAGACTGTCAGTCAAACTAAATTAACTCGGGCAGACAATTCCTGTCCCAAGTCCTTGTCAGTCGAGTGTTTCCAGTACAAGTACATACAACACCATGCAAATTCTGCTCTAAACCTCACCAGGTGAGACACTGAGAGGTCCAGTAAACAACTCTCCAGAACACAGGCATGATTCCATCTGGAATGTAGCTCCATGGCTTGTTGCACACCTTTAGAACACTGTCAAGGAAAACACAACGTGTTAATATGTAAGCAAACGTGGGGAAATAAAGCTTACGCTATACTGATTATACACAGAGTTAGTTATACACCAAGTTAATGTTTTGTACACTCAGTGTATACTGTGCTCGTGTGCTGGTGACCTATTTAAGATGAATCAAAACATTGAAACTGGAGCAAAGTACACGAACATTGATCTTCATATTTAAACCATGGAACTCCAATGTTTGCCTTGTATAAACTATTAGGGTAACATGTCAGACTGGGAAAAAAACACATTACATAACGATGAGCAAAACTAAAAAGGACCCGATGTACTCAACATTTCATGGTAGGAAGAGGCTGGACTTTTATAAGTGAAATTAGATTACATCTAGCTGTTGCAAATAAGTGTGTGTGACAACAGATATACAAAACCTTTCTTGTAAATCTGATTTAGACGAGCCTCTGCAAAACCTCTCTGGTTTGAGAAGACAGCTGAAATACAGTGTCATGTTTGAAATTACAGCAGTGGTTACTGCTTTCTGGCTGGGCCCCTCGTCCCTGGTCTTTGGTAACCAGGGTATGCTGGCATTTTGTTCAACCAAATCCTTACCTTTGACCTATCATGTCATTACCCTGAATGCTGAACCAAATCCTATTACACATGAACATTTGATGATACCCTTAGGCACTCTAACCTTTTAGTGGCAGTGGCCATAGTCGAGTTTCCTGCTGTTTGATTGGATAGCAGTGGGATCACAGGGAGTACGGCGGGATGTTCCTCATGATCAATCTTACACTGCTTGTAGATTGTCTGAAAGGTCAAACACACAGGAAGACATCAGAGAGGTACGCAAACAGAGACACCAAAGTTAATGGTCACCATTTTGATCCAGGTTTTTTGTCAAAGGGAATGGATAAGATGAGGCTTCAGTGTGTGGTGAATGTGTTCAATAATAGTACTAACCGTGCTGATGTCTAGAGGAAGAATGAAGACGATGAGGAAACACAGGTACCAGGCCAGCAAGGTGCCAAACAGCACCATCCTCTGCTGCTTACGGAAGTCTGCATAGCGATGCAGCAGGAACAGAGCCAGGAAGAACACCACCACTATCTCAATGCCCAGCGCAGCCCCACTCATCCTGCCTCTCTTACCGCTCTCTCAACGGCAGTCACTGAAAAGAGAGAAAGTTTTAGAATCAATCCCTAGAAGTTATATAGACTAGAGGCTGTGAAAGAGAAATGCCATATTCACTAGCTAATATAATAATAATTCCTTTAAAATGTGCTTTCAGGGTTCTTCCCGGATTCTTTTAATGAGGTGGTGCTGCTGCGTATAGCCGGGGGGGGGGGGGGGGCGGTCTGTAACCACCATTTCCTGCAATCCAGAGCAAACAATTGCCTTATATGATAACATATGTTACCAGTCCACAAGGTGGCCCAGCACCTCGCTAACATTCCTTTGGAGAAAACGCTGGCTTTTCTTACACCCAAGGCACTAAAGGAATTCATCCAAAATAAAATTCTAATAATAAAACTTGTCCAAAACACAGAACATAGTAAGCAGACATCAATCAACGCTATATACAGGTGTTGTCAGATCCAGTGGACAGTAGAACAGAATTAACGGAGGTCCTTGATAGCTTTTCTGAACAGCTCAGTCTTGAGCTGAGCCTTAAATGAGGCCAGAGACTCTGCAGCCCTGACAGTGACTAGAAGTCTGTTCCACAGCCGTGTCACCCATAGTTTTTAGTCTGCTGTGGGGCTGCTGAAGGGAGATAGACCTGGAGGAGTGAAGGTGTGTGTGGGGCAGGAGGGTAGAATGAGGAGTGAGGACAGGCAGATTCTTGGGTACAGAGTTACTCTCTTGTCAGTCACTGAGAGTAACTAAACTAGCCCATGTGGGCTAACATGTTTTAGATTGGTAAGTTAGGCTAGCGGCCAGATAATTCAACTTGTAGTAATGGAATTGCTGGAATTACCGACCGGGGGGCCCCCATTGATTTTCTTAGCAAACATTTTCTCCACCATCTGGCAAAATGAGTAGAATTGCATGAAATTAACTCTAAAACTTCTCTCTGTTGTCAAGAGGGGGGCCATTAAATAGTTTTGCCTGGAAGATGGGGGAGGTGAGCTCTTAAAGACAAATGGAAGGGATCCAGTAGGTTGTGAGTGGCCAGATGGTGTTGATGAGCGTACTCAGGAAGGGCTCCAGTAGGTTGTGAGTGGCCAGATGGTGTTGATGAGCGTACTCAGGAAGGGCTCCAGTAGGTTGTGAGTGGCCAGATGGTGTTGATGAGCGTACTCAGGAAGGGCTCCAGTAGGTTGTGAGTGGCCAGATGGTGTTGATGAGCGTACTCAGGAAGGGCTCCAGTAGGTTGTGAGTGGCCAGATGGTGTTGATGAGCGTACTCAGGAAGGGCTGGTTGGAGATAGGCCTGTAGTTCTGGATGTCGTCATGGTCAGATCCTAATAAAATGGGGATCTTAAGAAAAAAATTAACATCCAGCCTTTTTAAGTACGGATTTGACTGAGGCGAGACACATCCAGTGATGAGGGATTGTTGATGATAGCTTTCTTAGTAATAGTATTTATTCCTCAATGAAGGAGAAGCAAGAGAGAAATATAGAGATTGTAAAAATAAAATAAAAAAACTTTCAGTTTCACTTAGCTATCAAATACAGGTAGCTAGTTTAGCCAACTGAAACACCCTGCTCAAACAGAGCAATGCTATATTAGCTAGCTGGCTATGACCATCCAACACAACACTGGAACTCTTCTAAGTCAAGGTAAGCTTTTGGTATTACTAATTTATTGCCACCGGGGCCCGCCGGTATAACTGCTTACTGATTGTACACTAATGTTACTGCATGATTGCAGCAGGTTTACTAACAAGTTAGTTCTATTAGCTATGCTGACTATGGCGTTACTTTAGCTAATATGGTGACAATGATGTAGGCTGTGTGTAGAGCTTGGAAAGGTTTTTTGCCTGGTCACCTACAGCTGATGTGTTGTGCATTGAAGTCCACAAGTGAAGGGACAAGGTGAGAGGAGGAGAGCTCATAAAATGAATACTATGTGGTTGCTATGAACGAAGTTCACTTTCAAAAAAAATATTAAACGGAAGCAATCGGGGATAAACATACCTGAATGTGTCCAATAGAAACGCTCGTTTGCAACGGTTGGACTAATGATTACACCCTATATCAGCTAGATGCTGGCAAGTGTGCAAGGCAGTATTTAATGTCACTGTCGCCTCAAATTTGTCTCTCGGCCTGTGTGCACCTACGTTGTAAACTTTCATTCATAGGCTGGGTTTTAGCAACCTCATGATGGTTATATATAGTTATAGCTGTGTACATTCCCCCTCAAGCAAACACCAAGACAGCCCTCAAGGAACTTCACTGGACTCGTATTACTCCAGTGCTAGCCTCTCTACACTGGCTTCCTGTTAAGGCAAGGGCTGAATTCAAGGTTTTACTGCTAACCTACAAAGCATTACATGTGCTTGCTCCAACCAGTCTTTCCGATTTGGGCTTGCCGTACATACCTAGACGTACGCTACGGTAACAAGACGCAGGCCTCCTTACTGTCCCTAGAATTTCGAAGCAAACAGCTGGAGGAAGGGCTTTCTCCTATAGAGCTTCATTTTTATGGAATGGTCTGCCTACCCATGTGAGAGACGCAAACTCTGTCTCAACCTTTAAGTCTTTATTGAAGATTCACCTCTTCAGTAGGTCCTATGATTGAGTGAAGTCTGACCCCCTCTCTCTCTCTCTCTCTCTCAGAGGACCTGAGCCCTAGGACCATGCCTCAGGACTACCTGGCCTGATGACTCCTTGCTGTCCCCAGTCCACCTGGCCGTGCTGCTGCTCCAGTTTCAACTGTTCTGCCTGCAGACCTTGCTACCTGTCCCAGACCTTCTGTTTTCAACTCTCTAGAGACAGCAGGAACAGTAGAGATACCCTGAATGATTGGCTATGAAAAGCCAAATGACATTTACTCCTGAGGTGTTGACCTGTTGCACCCTCTACAACCACTGTGATGATTATTATTTGACCCTGCTGGACATTTATGAACATCTTGGCCATGTTCTGGTATAATCTCCACCTGGAACAGCCAGAAGAGGACTGGCCACCCCAGTCCTCTTCTGCCTGGTTCCTCTCTAGGTTTCTTCCTAGGTTCCTGCCTTTCTAGGGAGATTTTCCTGGCCACCGTGCTTCTACACCTGCATTGCTTGCCGTTTGGGGTTTTAGGCTGGGTTTCTGTACAGCACTTTGTGACATCAGCTAATGTAAGACGGGCTTGATACATACATTTGATTGATTGACTATGTATACTGGAAACTATATATCCGGAGGCTGCATTTATCGTAGCTGGGGATTTTAATAAAGCAAATTTGAGAACAAGGCTACCTAAATTCTATCAGCATATTAATTGCACGACGTGCAGGGATAATACTCGACCATTGCTACTCTAACTTCTGCGATGCATACAAAGCCCTCCCCCACCCTTCCTTCGGCAAATCCGACCACAACGTCATCTTGCTCGTACCGTCTTATAGGCAGAAACTCAAACAGGATGTACCAGTGGCGAGAACCATTCAATGCTGGTCTGACCAATCGGAAGCCACGCTTCAAGATTGTTTTGATCACGCGGACCGGAATATGTTCCGGTCATCCTCAGAGAGCAACATAGACCTATACGCTGACTCTGTGAGTGAGTTTATAAAGATGTTGTACCCATCATGACTATTAAAACCTGCCCTTACCAGAAACCGTGGATGGGTGACAGCATTCGTGCAAAACTGAAAGCGCAATCCACCACATTTAACCATGGAAAGAGGTCTGGAAATACAGCTGCATATAAACAGTGTAGTTATTCCCTCCGTAAGGCAATCGAACAAGTGAAATGCCGGTACAGAGACAAGGTGGAGTCGCAATTCAACGACTCAGACACGAGACATACAGTGCCTTGCGAAAGTATATAAACAGTGTAGTTATTCCCTCCGTAAGGCAATCGAACAAGTGAAATGCCGGTACAGAGACAAGGTGGAGTCGCAATTCAACGACTCAGACACGAGACATACAGTGCCTTGCGAAAGTATTCGGCCCCCTTGAACTTTGCGACCTTTTGCCACATTTCAGGCTTCAAACATAAAGATGTTGCTGTTCACAAATGCTCTCCATCCAACCTCACTGAGCTCGAGCTGTTTTGCAAGGAGGAATGGGAAAAAATGTCAGTCTCTCGATGTGCAAAACTGATAGAGACATACCCCAAGTGACTTACAGCTGTAATCGCAGCAAAAGGTGGCGCTACAAAGTATTAACTTAAGGGGGCTGAATAATTTTGCACGCCCAATTTTTCAGTTTTTGATTTGTTAAAAAAAGTTTGAAATATCCAATAAATGTCGTTCCACTTCATGATTGTGTCCCACTTGTTGTTGATTCTTCATAAAACAATACAGTTTTATATCTTTATGTTTGAAGCCTGAAATGTGGCAAAAGGTCGCAAAGTTCAAGGGGGCCGAATACTTTCGCAAGGCACTGTATGTGGCAGGGTATACAGGAAATCACGGACTACAAAAAGAGCCTGTTTCATGGACACCGACGTCATGCTTCCAGACAAACTAAACACTTTCATTGCCCGCTTTGAGGATAATACAGTGCCACCATTGCGGCTCGCTAACATTGAATGCTGAGCTGTAGTCAACACCATAGTACCCTCCAAGCTCATCATCAAGCTGGAGGCCCTGGGTCTCAACCCCACCCTGTGCAATTGGGTCCTGGACTTTGACGGGCCGCCCCCAGGTGGTGAAGGTAGGAAACAACATCTCCACTTCGCTGACCCTCAACACTGGGGCCCCACATGGGTGAGTGCTCAGCCCTCTCCTGTAGTCCCTGTTCACCCACGACTGCGTGGCCATGCACGCCTCCAACTCAATCATCAAGTTTGCAGACAACACAACAGTAGTGGGCTTGATTACCAACAACGACACAGCCTACAGGAACGAGGTGAGGGCACTCGGAGTGTGGTGTCAGGAAAACAAACTCTCACTCAACGTCAACAAAACAAAGGAGATGATCGTGGACTTCAGGAAACAGCAGAGGGAGCACCCCCTATCCACATCGAAGGGACAACAGTGGGAATACGAAGGTGGAAAGTTAAGTTCCTCGGCGTACACATCACAGACAAACTGAAATGGTCCACCCACACAGACAGTATGATGAAGAAGGCGCAACAGCGCCTCTTCAACCTCAGGAGGCTGAAGAAATTTGGCTTGTCACCCAAAACCCTGACAGGACGCACAATCGAAAGCAACCTGTCGGGCTGTATCACAGCCTGGTACAACAACTGCACCGCCCTCAACCGCAAGGCTCTCCAGAGGGTGGTGTGGTCTGCACAACGCATCACCGGGGGCAAACTACCTGCCCTCCAGGACATCTACAGCACCTGATGTCATTGGAAGGCCAAAAGATCATCAAGGACAACAACCACCCAAGCCACTGCCTGTTCACCCCGCTACCATCCAGAAGGCGAGGTCAGTACAAGTACATCAAAGCTGGGACTGAGAGATTGAAAAACATCTTCTATCTCAAGGCCATCAGACTGCTAAACAGCCATCATTAACTCAGAGAGGCTGCTGCCTACATTGAGACCCAATCACTGGACACTTAAATAAATGGATCACTAATAACTTTAAATAATGCCACTTTAATAATGTTTACAGTGGCAAGAAAAAGTATGTGAACCCTTTGGAATTACCTGGATTTCTGCATAAAATTTGATCTGATCTTCAGTCACTACAATGGACAATGGATATTGAATACATCATTTAAACATTCACAGTGTAGGTTGGAAAAAGTATATGAGCCCCTAGGCTAATGACTTCTCCAAAACGAATTGGAGTCAGCTAACCTGGACTCCAATCAATGAGATTGTTTTTATAGGGCAAGGCATCTCCAAACTCAAATCTTGAGTTTTCTATTCACAAGAAGCATTGCCTGATGTGAACCATGCCTCAAACAAAAAAAGATCTCAGAAGACCTAAGATTAATATTTGTCGACTTGCATAAGGCTGGAAAGGGTAACAAAAGTATCTCTAAAAGCCTTGATGTTCATCAGTCCACGGTAAGAAAAATGGAATAAATGGAGAAAGTTAAGTGCTGTTTCTACTCTCCCTAGGAGTGACTGTCCTGCAAAGATGACTGTAAGAGCACAGCGCAGAATGCTCAATGAGGTTAAAAAGAATCCTAGAGTGTCAGCTAAAGACTTACAGAAATCTCTGGAATATGCTAACATCTCTTGACGAGTCTACAATATGTTAAACACTAAACAAGAATTGTGTTCATGGGAGGACACCATGGAAGAAGCCACTGCTGTCGCAAAAGAGCACCTGATGTTCCACAGCGCTACTGCCAAAAATTCTGTGGACAGATGAAACTAAGTTGTTTGGAAGGAACACACAACAATATGTGTGGAGAAAAAAAAAGGCACACCACACCAACATCAAAACCTCATCCCAACTGTAAAATATGGTGGAGGGAACATCATGGTTTGGGGCTGCTTTGCTACCTCAGAGCCTGGACAGCTTGCTATCAGATGGAAAAATGAATTCCCAAGTTTATCAAGACATTCTGGAAGAGACTGTAAGGCTATCTGTCTGTTATATATATACAATTACAACAATACTGAATGACCACTTATTTTAACTTAATATAATACATCAATAAAATCAATTTAGCCTCAAGTAAATAATGAAACATGTTCAATTTTGTTTAAATAATGCCGTTTGAAACGCTATTAGTGCGCGCTAACTAGCTAGCCATTTCACTTCGGTTACACCAGCCTCATCTCGGGAGTTGATAGGCTTGAAGTCATAAACAGCGCAATGCTTGACGCACAAGGAGGAGCAGCTGGCAAAACGCAGGAAAGTGCTGTTTGAATGAATGTTTACGCGCCTGCTTCTGACTACCACCGCTCAGTCAAATACTTGTATGCTCAGTCAGATTATATGCAACGCAGAACACGCTAGATAATATCTAGAAATATCATCAACCATGTGTAGTTAACTAGTGATTATGATTGATTGTTTTTTATAAGATAAGTTTAATGCTAGCTAGCAACTTACCTTGGCTTACTGCATTTGCGTAAATGGCAGGCAGTCTCCTTGTGGAGTGCAACGAGAGAGAGGCAGGTCGTTATTGCGTCGGACTAGTTAACTGTACGGTTGCAAGATTGGATCCCCCGAGCTGACAAGGTGTAAATCTGTCTTTCTGCCCCTGAACAAGGCAGTTAAACCACCATTCCTAGGCCATCATTGAAAATAAGAATGTGTTCTTAACTGACTTGCCTAGTTAAATAAAAGGTATTAAAAATAAGAATAAATCAATAAAAAAATATGTAAAAACAAATTGGCAAATCGGCGCCCAAAAATACCGATTTCCGATTGTTATGGAAACTTGAAATCGCCCCTAATTAAACGGCCATTCCGATTAATCGGTCGACCTCTACTACGGAATGCTTTCTACACCTTGTAGACTGCATGCCCCGAGGAATTGAGGATGTTCTGAGGGCGGGCAACTGAATATTAGGAAGTTGTTCCTCATGTTTAGTATACTCGGTGTATAGCATATGTTCAGTTTGAGAAGGAGAGCGCTAACATGAAGTGGAGGATCAGAGCTAAACTTACAAAGCTTGCTACTGCTATAATTCATTTTATTAAAAACAATGTTTTTTTGCACATGATGTATTTATCAGAGTTATTGACCTCACAATAAGCCAGATTTGAGTAACTTACATTGTGGTGCTGAAACGTGAAGCAGCAGCCGCGCGTCACAATCAATCACTAACGGACAGCAGGCTAATTTGAGTAGGCATAATTCATTTAAACCGTCTTCATTTTAATTAGACTTTGCTAACAACAAGAGGTCTTTGTGTTGGAGCCTATATCTTTCTATTATGAGGTAGGCCTACCTGTTTGACAGACTATATTAGACTATCGTCTGCTATATCCATAGATGTGTCGGTCAGTTCCTCCACCCACCATGCACTCTTTAAATGCCCTACCTCCATATCAGGGCTGTTAAGTTAAAACCAAGACTCAAATTGAGAAAGTATGCCATAGGACTACCTTAAATTAAAGAAAATGGCAAAAGGCATAGGCCTACCCCTTGTTAGTTTAAATTTTGAAAAAAATAAAATGGATCCGTTTTAATAAAGTAATCCATAACAGCGCTTTGGTCCGCAATGATTTATGCTAGAAACAAGCTGTAAAATACCCGGGAAAGAAGTGACTCCGATGCATAAAGTGATGTCTTTTTTTTCATTTCTTTAACATTGAGAGGCTGAACTACAACCTTCTATAACAGAAAAGACAACAAATAAAATTTGCTTGGGAAGTAATCTAATTCCGTCACTATCAATTGATTAAGCTATTCAATTTCTGTACAATAGAAGATGTTTAAACCCAGCCAGCTTTTAGCGAAACACTTGTGACCTCGTGAAGCAACAGAAGAGTAGCCTGCAGTTAAAGCTTACATTTTTCTGCGTTGGTAGACCCAACTTTTGAAAGTACCAGGCTCAGATTCCTAATGATGTCTCAGATTTTTATTTTTGTAATTTTTATCCCCTTTTTCCTGATTACGATCTTATCTCATCGCTGCAACCCCAACGGGCTCGGGAGAGGCGAAGGTAGAATAATGCGACCTCCGAAACTTGACCCACCAAACCGCGCTTCTTAAATAACCGCTCGCTTAACCCGGAAGCCAGCTCCACCAATGTGTCGGAGGGAACATTGTTCGACTGACGACCGAAGTCAGCCTGCAGGCACCAGGCCCGCCACAAGTAGTCCCTAGAGCTCAGTGAACCAAGTAAAGTCCTCCACGGCCAAACCCTCCCCTAACCTGGACGACGCTGGGCCAATTGTGCGCCGCCTTATGGGACTCCTATGGGATCGAACCCCAGGCTGTAGTGACGCCGCAACACTGATCTGCAATAGGACATTTTTTCTCTGACCTACAAATATAATGATAGATTCATGCAATGTTTTACTATAAAGGATATGTTTCCACCCATACTGTGGTCTGCGAACCCACAACCTTCTGGCCAGCAGCCCAGTGAACCATCAAAATCCATGTAATGCTTACAGACACCGTTTCTAATGATGCATTTCTAAGGAGACATGTTTTCTGCTATCCAATTTGTTTTAATTATTATTTGGGGTATATATAGGGGAAGGTCACTTTCAAGCATTCAGGGAGGGTTTAGGTAAAATATAGACAGGGCCATCCATTTAAATTTCTGAAGAGGTCCGATTTTCTCCATGGAACCCTTATTATAAATAAGTCACTCCCTAATCGCTAGAAAAATGTAAAGGCATAGGCCTACCCCTTGTTAGCTTAAAATGTTGAAGAAAATAAAACCGATCCGTTTTAATAAAGTAATCCATAACAGCGCTTGGAACAGCGCCCGTGCATGGAAACATAAAATCCCTCAAATGAGCAGAGAGCGCCGCCTTGCTTGCTAACTAGCTAATTCTACACATTGGCCGTGTTCGAGAGCATCAAAACCGTGATGTATGATGGGTAAATTGTGACTGACTGACTGACCTACAAATAATATCGAGTAGTTATTTAGGATGCAAGGTGATGTGTAGATCAGAGTCAGTCTCGAACTGACTTAAAGTCGGCTGCAATGTCGAACGTGCCCAACGTCTTAGCTGGTATGTCAGCTCACATTACAATTCAATAACAAAACAAACAAAGATGCTTCCACACTTGTTTAACAAAAATCTAAAATCCAACATGTCAAACCTAATTAACATCAACGCTTCAATTGTCTTGTTTATTTATCGCATTTTGGGCCGCGATGAAATATTAATAGCGAACGATCTGTCAAAAATACTCAATTATAGCTAGCATTAGCTAACCTCGACTCGCGAACAAACGGTCTTTGTAGCTAACTACATACGCTAAAATAGTTTCTTACCTTCGTTTTTGTTTCGAATATACGGTTAGAATTATAGCCAAAATCCCAGCTATGATCATGTAAAATACAACCACTGTGTACCATGTAAGAAATAGCGTCACATCCTTGGTTCTTCCTGGTCTGCGTTATGGCAGCTGAGGATGATGGGAAGTGTACGCGTTTCTAACATGTTTTGTCTCAAAGTACCTTTGAGCTAAAATACTATGGACTACATATACAGGAACCAATAATGAAGTCAGAGAGAGCCACGTCTTTCAAAATGACAACGCAAACAAAAATAAAAGTTGGAAAGAAGGAAACATTAAAATCACTCAAAATCAGTTTGACTATGTTCTTATTCCAGATCAGAATCACATTTATTCGGTTAATATATTTACACATACCCAGAATTTTTATTGGTGATATGGTGCTGCTAGCAGTATACAACATATAGAGACAGAAACAGAGAGGAATTTATACAGCTCTCTATGTTCACTTATCATTTTTGTATATAATGTATGTAAACTTTGTGTAAATTCCTCTGTCTGTTTCTGTCTCTATACATTGTCTGGGATGGCACAGTAGAGAGGAGCCTGGAGAGAAATGGGGGAGGGTGGAGTTGGTAGTAGATTGGGGGAGGAGGGGTAGTAACCTGAGAGTTGAGAGTCTTTTGTGATTCGAAACTGCAATAGAACTGGTTCATTTTTTTCAGCAGTAGGAGTCACCTGCTATATGAGGGCTTTGTGTTTGTAATTGGTGCACTTTTGAAGCCCTCTCCAGACAGATGAGCAATCGCTAGCGGAGAATCGTTGCTCCAGGCTGTCCTTGTACTGTCATTTGGCCTCCTTAAAGCAGCAATCGGGTGGCAGGTAGCCTAGTGATTAGAGCATTGGGTCAGTAACTGAAAGGTTCCTAGATTGAATCCCCGAGCTGACAAGATAAAAATCTGTTGTTCTGCCCCTGAACAAGGCAGTTGTTCCTAGGCCGTCATTGTTCCTAGGCAGTCATTGTAAATACGAATGTGTTCTTAACTGACTTGCCTAGTTAAATAAAGGTTAAATAAAAAATCAAATCAGCAGTTGAAACAATAACAAAGTGTGTTCCCCACCACTGTTATGGCGAAAAAAGCTGAGGGATGGGGCTCGAGAAATGTTTCAACTCTAAAATGTATAGAAAGAGCTATAATGCATAGTTGTAAACATGTTTGGAGATGATATTGTTTGTTTACATTTACTTTGTTTACAAACATTGGAGTAAAACAAGCATATATTTTGGGTTCTGATGTGTTACGACAGTTGAACTAAGCTCCACTAAGTTCTTCAAAAATCAATGGTTATATAGAATATATATATACAAAAGTATGTGGACACCCCTTCAAATGAGTGGATTTGACTATGTCAGCCACACCTGTTGCTGGCAGGTGTATAAAATTGAGCACACAGCCATGCAATCTCCATAGAAAACATTGGCATTAGAATGACACGTAATGAAGAACTCAGTCACTTTCAAAGTTACATCGTCATAGGATGCCACCTTTCCAACAAGTCTGTTCGTCACATTTCTGCCCTGCTAGAGCTACCCTGATCAACTGTAAGTGCTGTTATTGTGAAGTGGAAACATCTAGGAGCAACAACGGCTCAGATGGGAAGTGGTAGGCCACACAAGCTCACAGAACAGAACTGATGAGTGCTGAAGCGCGTAGCGCGTAAAAATCGTATGTCCTCAGTTGCAGCAAACTGCCACTGGAAGCAATATCAGCACAATAACTGTTCGTCAGGAGCCTCGGGAAATGGGTTTCCATGGCCGAGCAGCCGCACACAAGCCTAAGATAACTATGCACAATGCCAAGCGTTGGCTGGAGTGGTGTAAAGCTCGTCGCCATTGGACTCTAGAGCAGTGAAAACACGTTCTCTGGCGTGATGAACCACGCATCACTATCTGGCAGTCAGACAGACAAATCTGGGTTTGGCAGATTCAAGGAGAACGCCACCTGCTCGAATGCATAGTGCCAACTGTAAAGTTTGGTGGAGGAACAATTATGGTCTGGGGCTGTTTTTCATGGTTCGGGCTAGGCCCCTTCAGTTCCAGTGAAGGGAAATCTTAACGCTTCCTGTTTCCTCATGACAATGCCCCCGAAGTCCATACAGCAATGGTTTGTCGTGATCGGTGTGGAAGGACTTGACTGGCAGGCCGACTGAATTGGAAGGCAGACTGCCCGACCTTGTGGCTGAATGGAAGCAAGTCCCCTCAGCAATGTTCCAACATCTAGGGGAAAGCATTCCCAAAATCGTGTAGGCTGTTATAGCAGCAAAGACGGGACCAACTCTATATTAATGCACATGATTTTGGAATGAGATGTTTGACGAGCAGGTATCCAAATACTTCTGACCATGTAGTATATATATATACGGTACCCGTCAAAAGTTTAGACACATCAAGGGTTTTCTTTATTTTTACAATTTTCTACATTGTAGAATAATAGTGAAGACATCAAAACTATGAAAAAACATTTATGGAATCATGTAGTAACCAAAAACGTGTTAAACAAATATTTTAGATTCTTCAAAGTAGCCACCCTTTGCCTTGATGACAGCTTTGCATACTCCCAGCTTCACCTGGAATGCTTTTCCAACAAGCTTGAAAGAGTTCCCACATATGCTGAGCACTTGTTGGCTGCTTCTCGTTCACTCTGCGGTCCAAATCATCCCAAACCATCTCAATTGGGTTGAGGTTGGTTGATTGTAGTGGCCAGGCCATCTGATGAAGCACTCCATCACTCTCCTTCTTGGTCAAATATCCCTTACACAGACTGGAGGTGTGTTGTGAGACGCCGCACAAGTCCTCAACTGACAGCTTTATTAAATAGTACCCGCAAAACACCAGTCTCAACGTCAACAGTGAAGAGGCGACTCCGGGATGCTGGCCTTCTAGGCAGAGTTCCTCTGTCCAGTGTCTGTGTTATTTTGCCCATCTTAATATTTTATTTTTATTGGCCAGTCTGAGACATGGCTTTGTCTTTACAACTCTGCCTAGAATGCCAGAATCCCGGGGTCACCTCTTCAGTGTTGACATTGAGACTGGTGTTTTGCGGGTACTATTTAATGAAGCTGCCAGTTGAGGACTTGTGAGGTGTCTGTTTCTCAAACTAGACACTCTAATGCACTTGTACTCTTGCTTAGTTGTGCACCGGGGCCTCCCACTCCTCTTTCTATTCTGGTTAGTGCCAGTTTGCGCTGTTCTGTGAAGGAAATAGTACACAGCGGTGTACGAGATCTTCAGTTTCTTGGCAATTTCCAGCATGGAATAGCCTTCATTTCTCAAAACAAGAATAGATTGACGAGTTTCAGAAGAAAGTCGTTTGTTTCTGGCCATTTTGAGCCTGTAATCGAACCCACAAATGCTGATGCTGCAGATACTCAACTACTCTAAAGAAGGGCAGTTTTATTGCTTCTGTAAATCAGCACAACAGTTTTTAGCTCTACTTACATAATTAAAAAATGGTTTTCTAATAATCAATTAGCCTTTTAAAATTATAAACTTGGATTAGCTAACACAACATGCCATTGGAACACAGGAGTGATGGTTGCTGATAATGGGCCTCTGTATGCCTATGTAGATATTCCATAAAAAATCTGCCATTTCCAGCTACAATAGTCATTTAGAACATTATCAATGTCTACAACATGATCAATGTCTACTGTAGTTCTGATAAATGTGATAGTATTTTAATGGACAAAATATGTGCTTTTCTTTCAAAAACAAGGCCATTTCTAAGTAACCCCAAACTTTTGAACAGTTGCGTATATATATATATATTATTAACAGAGAAACCTTAAGCTTCTCATGTCACATGCATTTATTTAATGGGTTACTTTGGGATTTTGACAATGAGGCCCCTTAACGAATTCCCTAGAGTCAGATGAACTCGTGGATAACATTTTTTATGTCTCTGTTTCCAGTATGAAGGAAGTTAGAGGTAGTTTCACGAGCCAATGCTAACTAGTGTTAGCGCAATAACTGGAAGTCTATGGGTATCTACGCAATGACTGGAGGTCTATGAGTATCTGCTAGCATGCTTGTAGATACCCATAGACTTCCAGTCATTGCGCTAACGCTACATAGCATTGGCTCTGCCAACTACATCTAACTTCCTTAATTTTTTTTATTTTGGAAAAGTTTTATTATTACATTTCCTTTACAAGTCCTCGTCCTACCCTTCCCCATTTCCACCATTGTGCTCGTGTGTCAAAGAAGTCCTATAGCGTCTGTCACTGGCTGAACTGCTTCCTGTACTGACTAACTACTCTATCATTTTCTAAAGGGTAGCAGTTCAGTTTTCAGGGCCCTCTTCCCACACCCGAAGTTAGTGAAAAGGTGCACGTCAGCATTACGTGATCTGAGAAGAAAGCAGGGGTTATTCTAGCATCAGTTGGGGGACAGTCCCGGGTAAACAGATAGTCAATGCGAGAGGCTCTGGTGCCGTCACCACTGGTCCAGGTGAAGCCCTCCTCTCTTGGATGCAGGGTTTTAAAACAGTCAGTCAGTTTAAAATCCCTGCACAACCCTTGCAATAAAACACTTGACCTATCTACCTTCAAATCCTCTCCCGCCCCTCTCCTATCTGCTCTACTTAAAACACAGTTAAAATCTCCACCCACAACTAGAGGATCCCTCCCTAGCATGTGGGACTGCAGGTCTTCTAAAACTGTGCACCGGTCATGTTTATCGTTAAAACCATACACATTTAGCATGTTAAGATCCCTCTTCATAAAAGTGCAATTGGCTAAAGGAGAACACCCACCAACCACCACCGTGCTCCCCCTCACCACCACCTGTGGGGTCTTGATTAAAATGGCAACACCGTCATTTTTTGTTAAAATTGGAACCACTCCAAATGGAGGGCCCGTGCTGCCACTTATCCTGCCATTTACTGTAAGAGGACAAAAAGGGTAGTCCGCACTCCTGTAATAAAAACACATCTGAGTTAAACCTTTCTAAAAAGGATACAACCAACTGTGCCTGTGTCTCTGTTTTTACACTCCTTACATTAATAGTTGTAAGGAGTGAGTAAAAACAGTGCTAAAAGAAAAGAAGGCATTTTGAACAGTTAAAAGGGGTTACTTTCCAGGTACTTTCTCTCTCCCTCCGGGGTAAAAGGGATGGCAGGGAGAGGAGGCTAAAACAGGACTTAAAAAGGAGATTTGGTTGGGGGGGATGTTCTAGATTCTTCCTCCCCCCTGGGAGCTCTGTCATTCCAACAGGAATGACAGAATGACAGGAATGACAACGGGCTGTTCCTGGTAGTGAACATGGCCCCTGTTCTCTCCGAGGACTATGGTGGATGGGATGGCTTTCAATCACCATAGCCCCCCGAGATCCTCCCTCTGCTGGACAGTGACCCTCCAGGCCCCTTTCCAGATCCCATTGGGATCCTTCACCTGGACCAGGGGCCCCCTCACATTGCAGTACCTGCCCAGCCATACTGCAACGTCCTCCGGTTCTACAATTTCTTTGTACATAGGAATAATAACGGTTTTAATGCTATTATCCATCAGCTTGGTCACCTCAAACATTGCTGTCAGGGACCCCTGGGTGTTCAGGGTGTTCTGAAGTTTACCCCAGAACTCCCTCAGGAAGCTGACACAGGTAAAACTAAAATTGAAGCCTTAGGGGAGGGCTCCTGGAGATATCAGGAATCCTCTAGCTACAGAATGAAGCACCTTTGGGCTGCCCACACTGGGCAAAACTGGGTGCATTTCACAAGAGCAAAGGCGCATTTCACAAGAGAGCAGATTCAAATAATTTAATGTCTCCATAGCGAATTGCTCTATTCAGAAATAAATGTTTCTTTGTCTCCCAAACATGCCACCTCCCTCTCAGCATTAGATTGGTCCAGTCAGGTGAGGTTCTCACTAACTAGCACCATTTTGTCACACAAAATTATGAAATAGGCTGTTTGGCAGATTTATGGGCCACATGTCAATATTGATCCAGTAATTTATCAGCAGTCTGGTGAAGTTCAAAGAGGCCCAGGTTTGTGATAAGCCAAACATTTGCACTGGCAGTAGACTCTGAACTTGTCAGACTGTGAGCCTAAAATAGCCCCTCAGTAGCATGTCCCTTGGCTTTGGTGGGCTTGACGAAAGCAAAGGACAGGGATACATGGGTGTAGTTCTATGATCACACGTTCCCTCTTGTGCAACCGTTACTAAGAGTATCATTCCAGTTTAAGTGTTCTGTTGTGTAATGTTTAAAAAAAGATATATTGTACACTGCCAATGATGAAATCTGTGTCCAGTATGAAGTAAGTTAGCTTCTCTGCCTTTTGGCTAAGATCAAGTGTAGTTTATTTAACAGTTGCTGCATTTGATCAGAGAGACGATCATAAGCCGGAGGGTGCCCGGGAAATTCTGTTCCAAGTTATTTTTGTTAAATGTACTACTCTTGTTCTGTTTCACCATTGTTTTCTTTTGTCCTGGGTGGTTTTGGTGGTGGTGTTAAGTTAAGGCCCTCTTGTCCTTTTTCTTTATTAATTCAATTTTTGATTTTCCTTTTGCTTCTCCTGTTTTGCATCTCCCCTCCCCCCGTGTATCCTATAGTCTTCCCTTAGCTCCTCCCACTGTCTTCAGTTTTGTGTTGTCTGCTAGCTGGGGTGGCTTTCTGGCTTGCCGGCCTGCTAACTTTAACTTGGATTGGCCTGCTAGCCTCCTGGCCCTTTAGGCGTGACAGGCATTGTTTGATAGTCTTTCGTTATCCCTTTTGACCCCACCCATCTTGTACCCTTAGTTTATCCCACTAATTGCCCATTGTTTCAGTTTCTTGTTGTTTTGTGTTGTCAACTGAGGGACCTTTTTGCTGGCTGGCCTGCTAGCTAGCTGGTTAGCCTAGCCTGGCCTGCTGGTGAGGCTTGCTAGCTTTCTCATCCCTTAAGTTTGGCAGGTATTGTTGGTCAGTGTTTTTGTTGTCCCCTCATTCCCCTTTACCCCAACCATCTCAGTTTCGCTAGTTTTAACCTCTAGTTTGTCCCTCCTTTTGGTTTGTGTGTTTTGTTTGTTTTTGTTGTGAGGCCTCTTGGCTGGCAGGCCTGCTAGCTGGGTAGCTTAGCCTGACCTGCTGGTGTGGCGTTCCTAGCCTTTATTTGGTTTGTGTTGTGCTTTTGTCTTTCCCCTTTGTGGATAGTTGAAATTCCCCTCCTAGTGTCCCTTCCCATTGTCGATAAGATTAGATTGGTGCTGCGCTAGATAGTTTGTTGTGTGTTCCGTGGTGCTGGTAGGCCCTGTTAACATAGAAGCTAGCAGGCACAGCTAGGCTTCGGTTGCCTACACCCCTCCCCCTTTCTCCCAACCCTCTCTCCCTTCCCACTCCCCTTTTTTCCTGTCCCCGCCCCCTTTTACACTTCCCCTTCCCTCTTTTCACTGGTGTTTGGTTTTAAAGGGTGTGGGCCTCCATGTCAGCAGCACAGGCTGGCATGAGGAGGCACCATGATGTGCGCCTCCTCTTAAAGGAGAAGGGAATAAAATATATGTAGTTAACCCGATTGGATTTCTCCAGAAAATTCCTCCAGAAAGAGCTCGTTTTCAAACCTGCGCATGTGAACTGCGTCCTGGGAGTAAGGGGCAGGGCAATTTGCGCTGTTGTTGTTTTGGTAATCAAAGGGTATATTGGAGAGGGGTGGTTTCTCCTCTCATGGCAATTAGTACCGGGAGGTGTGCTCTTCACCTTTGAGAAGCAATTTGCTATTATACTGAACAAGAATATAAAATATAACATGCAACAATTTCTAAGATTTTACTGATTTATAGTTCATATAAGGAAATCAGTAAATTGAAATAAATAAATTAGGCCCTAATCTATGGATTTCACGACTGGGAATACAGATATGCATGTGTTGGGCACAGATACACACCCCTACTTTTTGGGGGGTATCAGAAAACAAGTCAGTATCTGGTGTGGCCACTATTTTTCTCATGCTGCGTGACACATCTCCTTCGCATAGAGTTGATCAGGCAGTTGATTGTCGTACACATCGATCCAGAGCATCCCAAACATCCTCAATGAGTGACAGGCCATGGAAGAACTGAGACATTTTCAGCTTCCATGAGTACTGATCCTTGCGACATGGGGCCTGCATTATCATGCTTCAAACATGAGGTGATGGCGGCGGATGAATTGCACAACAATGGGCCTCAGGATGTCGTCACGGTATCTCTGTGCATTGAAATTGCCATCGATACAATGCAATCGTGCCCGTTTTCCGTAGATTATGCCTGCCCATACCAAAACCCCACTGCCACCATGGGGCACTCTGTTCACAACGTTGACATCAGCAACTGCTCACCCACACAACGCCATACTAGTCTGCGGTTCTGAGGCCGGTTGGACATACTGCCAAATTCTCTAAAACGACGTTGGAGGAGGCTTATGGTAGAGAAATTAACATTAAATTACCTGGCAATAGCTCTGGTGGACATGCCTGCAGTCAGCATGTCAATATCATTCTCCCTCAAAACTTGAGACATCTGTGACATTGTGTTGTGTGACGAAACTGCACATTTTAAAGTCGCCTATTATTGTCCCCAGCACAAAGTGCAGCTGTGTAAGCTTCTTGATATGCCACACTTGTCAGACGGATGGATTATCTTGGCAAATGAGAAATGCTCACGAGAAGGGATGTAAACAAATTTGTTTGGCAGGTAATACGCTTGACCTCATCTTTACTAGAGGGTGTTAGTCTACGAACCTCACTACAACCTCCCTTCAGGTCTCTGATCACTACTTTCTTTCTTTTTCTGTGTCCCTTTCCTCCAACCTTAGCCATTTAACCTCTACCCAAATGGCTCTCCCCTCCAGCTCTGTGGCTGAGTGATCCCCCTCCCCTTCTCCAGACCATCTCTTGAGACATTCTGCCGTTCCTCACATCCCTCATTCTTGACCACATCCCCTCTGACATCAAAATTGCCCGTGTCGCTCCCCTCATCAAGAAACCAACAGTCGACTCCTCTGATGTCAAAAACTACAGACAGGTATCCCTTCTTTCTTTTCTTTCCAAAACATTTGAGCGTGCTGTCGCTGACAAAGCTCTCTCAGATCGTCTTGACCCTAACCTGTCAGGCTTCAAGACCTGTCACTCGACCAAGACTGCTTTTCTCTATGTCACGGAGGCTTTCCGCACTGCCAAAGCTGACTCTCTCTCCTCTGTTCTCATCCTCCTAGATCTATATGCTTCCTTCTACACTGAACCATCAGATCCTCATCTCCACTCTCTCAGGGCTGGGCGTCTCTGGCTCTGCACACTCTTGGATTGCATCCTACCTGGCAGGCCGCTCCTACCAGGTGACAGGGAGAGGATCTTGTCTGCACTATACACTCTCACTACTGGTGTCCCCCAGTGCTCGGTTTTAGGCCCTCTCCTCTTCTCTCTATACACCAAGTCACTCTGCTCCATCATATCCTCACATGGTCTCTCCTATCATTGTTATGCAGATGACACTCAACTACTTCTCTCCTTCCCCCCTTCTGACACCCAGGTGGTGACACACATCTCTGCGTGCCAGGCACATATCTCAGCTTGAATGTTGGCCCACCACCTCAAGCTCAACAAGATTCCTCCCGGGGAAGGCCTGCCCACTCCAAGACCTCCCATCATGGTTGACAACTCCACAACTCTGTCGTTTTCTGTAAACATCAAAGCAGTGACTCGCTCCTGCAGGATCATGCTCGACAACATACTATGTCACCCCGCTCCTCCGCACACTCCACTGTCTTTCAGTCTAAGCTTGCATCCACTACAAGACCATGGTACCTGCCTACGGCGCAGCAGGAGGAACTGCTCATCCCTACCTTCAGGATGTGCTCAAAATCTGCACTCCAACCCAAGCACTCCATTCTGCCATCTATGGTCTCTTGGCCCTCCCACCCCTACGGGAAGGCAGCACAACAATGGTGGAACCAGCTTCCCCCTGAAGCTAGGACAGCAGAGTCCCTGCCATCTTCTGAAAACATCTGAAACCCTACCTCTTCAAAGAGTCTTAAATAATCCCACAGCACCCACCCCCCTACAAAAACATAATTTTGTGAACTAACACTCGCACTTGACTTTGTTTTCCTCAAGGTAGCTATCAAGGTGGAAAACATGTACTTACTATGTCTGTGATGTGTGTTTGTCCCACCTAGCTATCTTAAGATGAATCTATTAACTGTAAGTCACTCTGGATAAGAGCACCTGCTAAATGTCTAAAATGTAAATGCAGTCCATATCTGGTGAGGGCAGCCCAATATTGGCATGATGTGGGCTCAATGCGGGTTAAAACATTGGACCCATGAAGGCTGCTGTAACGGCATTCCTCCTCCTCTTCTACTCCTCTTCCTCCTCCTCCACTCTGGCGGCTCGGGACAGACGGGAGACTGTGGCGGCTCGGGACAGACGGGAGACTGTGGCGGCGCTGGAGAGGAGGAAGGCCCCACGGCGCTGGACAGGCGGGAACACCTGTAGGCAGAAGATGGAAAGACAGCCTGGTGCGGGGGGCTGCCACCAAAGGGCTGGTGCGTGGAGGCGGCACTGGGTAGACCGGACCGTGAAGGCGCACTGGAGCTCTTGAGCACCGAGCCTGCCCAACCTTACCTGGTTGAATGCTCCGAGTAGCCAGGCCAGTGCGGCGAGGTGGAATAGCCCGCACTGGGCTGTGCTGGCGAACCGGGGACACCATACGTAAGGCTGGTGCCATGTATGCCGGACCAAGGAGATTCACTGGATACCAGATGCGTAGAGCCGGCTTCATGGCACCTGGCTCGATGCCCACTCCAGCCCGGCCAATACGAGGAGCTGGAATGTACCGCACTGGGCTATGCACAAGCACTGGGGAAACTGTGCGCTCCAAGGTGCCTGCCCGGTCCTTCTCTCTCTCCGGTAAGCACGGGAAGTTGGCGCAGGTCTCCTACCTGGCTTCGCCACACTCCTCGTGTGCCACCCCCAAGACATTTTTGGGGTTGCCTCCCGGGCCTCCAGCTGCGCTGCCGTGCTGCCTCCTCATACCAGCGCCTCTTTGCCTTCGCTGCTTCCAGCTCTGCTTTGGGGCGGCGATATTCTCCTGGATGTGTCCAGGGTCCTTTGCCGTCCAGAATCTCCTCCCAAGTCCAGGAGTCCTGTGTTCTTTGCCGCTGCTGCCCTTTACCACGCTGCTTGGTCCTTTGTTGGTGAGTGTTTCTGTAACGGCATTCCTCCTCCTCTTCTGAGGAGGAAGGATCGGAGGACCAGTGCGCAGTGTGGTAAGTGTCCATAACGTTTATTTTAAGATATAAACTGAACACAATGAAAATACAAAATAATAAACGTGAACATGAACGAAACCGAAACAGTACCGTGTGGCAACAAACACACACACGAAAAACAAACACCCACAACTCAAAAGTGAAACCCAGGCTACCTAAGTATGATTCTCAATCAGAGACAACTAACGACACCTGCCTCTGATTGAGAACCATACTAGGCTGAACTCAAAGCCCCAACATAGAAAAACACACATAGACTGCCCACCCCAACTCACGCCCTGACCATACTAAATAAAGACAAAACAAAGGAAATAAAGGTCAGAACGTGACAGCTGCCCACATAGAGAGCAACAGTAATTGTGCCTTGTTGTAGGTACTAACTCCACCATGGGCAAAGCCTATGGGGAAAATGAATAGAGTTTTTCGATAAAAGCCAAAAATAAGGTCTGTGGTAAACACAGGTTTAGGAGATCTTACACGTTTTATTCTATCAAATCAAATTGTATTGGTCACATACACATATTTAGCATATGTTATTGTGGGTGTAGCGAAATGCATGTGTTCCTAGCTCCAACAGTGCAGTAGTATCTAACATTTTTTTTTATTTTACCTTTATTTAACTAGGCAAGTCAGTTAAGAACAAATTCTTCAATGACTGCCTAGGAACAGTGGGTTAACTGCCTGTTCAGTGGCAAAACGACAGATTTGTACCTTGTCAGCTCGGGGGTTTGAAATGGCAACCTTCTAGTTGCTAGTCCACCGCTCTAACCACTAGGCTACCCTGCCCCCCAGCTAACAATTCACAACAATACACACAAATCTAAAAGTAAAATAATAGAATTAGGAAATATATAAACATTAGGACGAGCAATGTCGGAGTGGCATTGACTAAAATACAGTAGTATAGAATAAAGTATATACATATGAGATGAGAAAAGCAGTATGAAAACATTAAAGGGACTGGTGTTCCATTATTAAAGTGGCCAGTGATTCCATGTCTATGTACAGTGGGGGGAAAAAGTATTTAGTCAGCCACCAATTGTGCAAGTTCTCCCACTTAAAAAGATGAGAGAGGCCTGTAATTTTCATCATAGGTACACTTCAACTATGACAGACAAAATGAGGAAAAAAATATACAGAAAATCACATTGTAGGATTTTTAATGAATTTATTTGCAAATTATGGTGGAAAATAAGTATTTGGTCAATAACAAAAGTTTATCTGAATACTTTGAAATATACCCTTTGTTGGCAATGACAGAGGTCAAACGTTTTCTGTAAGTCTTCACAAGGTTTTCACACACTGTTGCTGGTATTTTGGCCCATTCCTCCATGCAGATCTCCTCTAGAGCAGTGATGTTTTGGGGCTGTTGCTGGGCAACACGGACTTTCAACTCCCTCCAAAGATTCTCTATTGGGTTCAGGTCTGGAGACTGGCTAGGCCACTCCAGGACCTTGAGATGCTTCTTACGGAGCCAGTCCTTAGTTGCCCTGGCTGTGTGTTTTCCGGTCGTTGTCATGCTGGAAGACCCAGCCACGACCCATCTTCGATGCTCTTACTGAGGGAAGGAGGTTGTTGGCCAAGATCTCGCAATACATAGCCCCATCCATCCTCCCCCCAATACGGTGCAGTTGTCCTGTCCCCTTTGTAGAAAAGCATCGCCAGAGAATGATGTTTCCACCTCCATGCTTCACGGTTGGTGTTCTTGGGGTTGTACTCATCCTTCTTCGTCCTCCAAACACGGCGAGTGGAGTTTAGACCAAAAAGCTCTATTTTTGTCTCATCAGACCACATGACCTTCTCCCATTCCTCCTATGGATCATCCAGATGGTCATTGGCAAACTTCAGACGGACCTGGACATGCGCTGGCTTGAGCAGGGGGACCTTGCGTGCGCTGTAGGATTTAATCCATGACGGCGTAGTGTGTTACTAATGGTTTTCTTTGAGACTGTGGTCCCAGCTCTCTTCAGGTCATTGACCAGGTCCTGTTATGTAGTTCTGGGCTGATCCCTCACCTTCCTCATGATCATTGATGCCCCACGAGGTGAGATCTTGCATGGAGTCCCAGACTGAGGGTGATTGACCGTCATCTTGAACTTCTTCCATTTTCTAATAATTGCGCCAACAGTTGTTGCCTTCTCACCAAGCTGATTGCCCATTGTCCTGTAGTCCATCCCAGCCTTGTGCAGGTCTACAATTTGAACCCTGATGTCCTTACACAGCTCTCTGGTCTTGGCCATTGTGGAGAGCTTGGAGTCTGTTTCATTGAGTGTGTGGACAGGTGTCTTTTATACAGGTAACGAGTTCCAACAGGTGCAGTTAATACAGGTAATGAGTGGAGAACAGGAGGGCTTCTTAAAGAAAAGCTAACAGGTCTGTGAGAGCCGAAATTCTTACTGGTTGGTAGGTGATCAAATACTTATGTGTCACGACTTCCGCCGAGGTTGGCTCTCCTGCCCGTTTAGGCGGTGCTCGGCGGTCGTCGTCACCGTCCTACTAGCCACTACCGATCCCTTTTCGTGTATCTGTTGGTTTTGTCTGATTGGTTTCACCTGTGTGTTGTTTAGTTAATTAGTGTCTGTATATAATGTAGGTTGTCCCGCCCTTGTTTTGTGCGGGATTGTTTATTTTGTCAGTCATTGTTCTTGTGTTTCTTATTCTCCGGTTAGTCTGTTATCCTGTGTTGGATAATTTCACCCTGTGTGTATTTGGGTTGACCGTGTTTATTTTGTTCACCGGAGAATAAACTTTATGTCGCTATCTGCTCTCTGCGCCTGATTCCACCCACCTTGATTAGATGTGACATTATGTCATGCAATAAAATGCAAATGAATTATTTAAAAATCATACAATGTGATTTTCTGGATTTTTGTTTCAGATTCAGTCTCTTACAGTTGAAGTGTACCTATGATAAAAAATTACAGACCTCTACATGTTTTGTAAGTAGGAAACATTGCCGATTTTGCAGGTTATCAAATACTTGTTCTCCCCACTATATATATTGATGGTTTAACACTTTTTTGGTAACTACATTATTCCATATGTGTTATTTCATAGTTTTGATGTCTTCACTGTTATTCTACAGTGTAGAAATAAAGAAAAACCTTTGAATGAGTGGGTGTTCCTAAACTTTTGACAGGTAGTGTATATAGACCACTATATACAGTGCCTTGCGAAAGTATTCGGCCCCCTTGAACCTTGCAACCTTTTGCCACATTTCAGGCTTCAAACATAAAGATATAAAACTGTATTTTTTGTGAAGAATCAACAACAAGTGGGACACAATCATGAAGTGGAACGACATTTATTGGATATTTCAAACTTTTTTAACAAATCAAAAACTGAAAAATTGTGCGTGCAAAATTATTCAGCCCCCTTTACTTTCAGTGCCGCAAACTCTCTCCAGAAGTTCAGTGAGGATCTCTGAATGATCCAATGTTGACCTAAATGACTAATGATGATAAATACAATCCACCTGTGTGTAATCAAGCCTCCGTATAAATGCACCTGCACTGTGATAGTCTCAGAGGTCCGTTAAAAGCGCAGAGAGCATCATGAAGAACAAGGAACACACCAGGCAGGTCCGAGATACTGTTGTGAAGAAGTTTAAAGCCGGATTTGGATACAAAAAGATTTCCCAAGCTTTAAACATCCCAAGGAGCACTGTGCAAGCGATAATATTGAAATGGAAGGAGTATCAGACACTGCAAATCTATCAAGACTTGGCCGTCCCTCTAAACTTTCAGCTCATACAAGGAGAAGACTGATCAGAGATGCAGCCAAGAGGCCCATGATCACTCTGGATGAACTGCAGAGATCTACAGCTGAGGTGGGAGACTCTGTCCATAGGACAACACTCAGTTGTATATTGCACAAATCTGGCCTTTATGGAAGAGTGGCAAGAAGAAAGCCATTTCTTAAAGATATCCATAAAAAGTGTTGTTTAAAGTTTGCCCCAAGCCACCTGGGAGACACACCAAACATGTGGAAGAAGGTGCTCTGGTCAGATGAAACCAAAATGGATCTTTTTGGCAACAATGCAAAACGTTATGTTTGGCGTAAAAGCAACACAGCTCATCACCCTGAACACACCATCCCCACTGTCAAACATGGTGGTGGCAGCATCATGGTTTGGGCCTGCTTTTCTTCAGCAGGGACAATGGTTAAAATTGATGGGAAGATGGATGGAGCCAAATACAGGACCATTCTGGAAGAAAACCTGATGGAGTCTGCAAAAGACCTGAGACTGGGACGGAGATTTGTCTTCCAACAAGACAATGATCCAAAACATAAAGCAAAATTTACAATGGAATGGTTCAAAAATAAACATATCCAGGTGTTAGAATGGCCAAGTCAAAGTCCAGACCTGAATCCAATCGAGAATCTGTGGAAAGAACTGAAAACTGCTGTTCACAAATGCTCTCCATCCAACCTCACTGAGCTCGAGCTGTTTTGCAAGGAGGAATGGGAAAAAATGTCAGTCTCTCGATGTGCAAAACTGATAGAGACATACCCCAAGCGACTTACAGCTGTAATCGCAGCAAAAGGTGGCGCTACAAAGTATTAATTTAATAAGGGGGCTGAATAATTTTGCACACCCAATTTTTCAGTTTTTGATTTGTTAAAAAAGTTTGAAATATCCAATAAATGTCGTTCCACTTCATGATTGTGTCCCACTTGTTGTTGATTCTTCACAAAAAAATACAGTTTTATATCTTTATGTTTGAAGCCTGAAATGTGGCAAAAGGTCACAAAGTTCAAGGGGGCCGAATACTTTCGCAAGGCACTGTATATATAGTGCATTTGAAAAGTATTCAGATCCTTTGAATTTTTCCACATTTTGTTACGTTATTGTCTTATTCTAAAATTGATTAAATCACTTTTTCCACATCAATCTACACACATTATCCCATAATAACAAAGCAAAAACAGGTTTTTAGACATTTTTGCAAATGTATATAAAAAATGAAATACTATGTTGACATAAGTATTCAGACCCTTTACTCAGTACCTTGTTGAAGCACCTTTGGCAGCGATTACAGCCTTGAGTTTTCTTGGGTATGACACTATAAGCTTGGCACACCTGAATTCGGGGAGTTTCTCCCATTCTGCTCTGCAGATCTTCTCAAGCTCTGTCAAGTTGGATGGGGAGCATCACTGCACAGCTATTTTCAGGTCTCTCCAGAGATGTTCGATCGGGTTCAAGTCCGGGCTCTGGCTGGGCCACTCAAGGACATTCAGAGACTTGTCCCGAAGCCACTCCTGTGTTGTCTTGGCTGTGTGCTTGGGGTCGTTGTCCGGTTGGAAGGTGAACCGTTGCCCCAGTCTGAGGTCCTGAGTGATCTGGAGCAGGTTTTCACCACTCTGTACTTTGCTACGTTCATCTTCCCCTCAATCCTGACTAGTCTTCCAGTCCCTGCCGCTGAACAAGATCCCCACAGCAGGATGCTGCTACTACCATGCTTCACCGTAGGGACGGTGCCAGGTTTCCTCCAGACATGACGGTTGGCATTCAGGCTCAAGAGTTCAATCCTGGTTTAATCAGACCAGAGAATATTGTTTCCCATTGACTGAGAGTCCTTTAGGTGCCTATTGAAAAACTC
The DNA here is from genome assembly GCF_021184085.1 of Oncorhynchus gorbuscha. NCBI lineage: Eukaryota > Metazoa > Chordata > Actinopteri > Salmoniformes > Salmonidae > Oncorhynchus > Oncorhynchus gorbuscha. Next base: position 45,540,295 of record NC_060183.1, on the reverse strand, counting down.
CAAGTTGGCTGTAATGTGCCTTTTACTGAGGAGTGCCATAAAGGCCTGATTGGTGGAGTGCTGGAGAGATGGTCGTGTTTCTGGAAGGTTCTCCCATCTCTACAGGGGAACTCTGGAGCTCTGTCAGAGTGGCCATCGGGTTCTTGGTCACCTCCCTGTCCAAAGCTCTTCTCCCCTGATTGCCCAGTTTGCTCTAGGGAACTCTTGGTGGTTCCAAACCTCTTCCTTTTAAGAATGATGGAGGCCACTGTGTTCTTGGGGACCTTCAAGGCTGCAACAATTCCTTAGACCTCATGGCTTGATTTCTGCTCTGACATGCACTGTCAACTGTGGGACCTTATATTTGTGCCTGTCCAAATCATGTCCAATCAATTGAATTTAACACAGGTGGACTCCAAGCAAGTTGGAAAACATCTCAAAGATGATCAATGGAAACGGGATGCACCTGAGCTATATTTACCAGTGTCATAACAAAGGATCTGAATACTTATGTAAATAAGGTATTTCTGTTTATTATTTGAAACACATTTGCAAAAATGTTTAAGAACCTGTTTTTGCTTTGTCATTTGGGGGTATTGTGTGTAGATTGGTGAGGGAAAACATTAATTTAATAAATTTTAGAATATGGCTGTAATGTAACAAAATGTGGAAAAAGACAAGTGGTCTGAATACTTTCCGAATGCACTGTATATCCAGATATCTCTGCCCTAGCACTTAATCCCATTACACTACACATAAATCATTAAATAAAATTGTCTTCTGTAGGGGATGAGATTTGTTAAGAGCCGTGATGCATGGTCTGAATATTAACACGCAGTGCTTGTTGTATGGTTTTGGAAACACCAGGACCGTATCTTTAATATCAGAGAGAAATACTTTTCAAAAAACAGAAGGTTGTTGATACACACCTTTTAAAAGGGCTAGGGTTCTCACAAGGCCATATTTCCATGTTACAGCGCTTGTTTACGGAAAACAGACAGAAGACCATGGACTACCTGTACTAGGTAGCCATCTTTGTCACCGAACACCTGTGTGTAAACGGAAGACCGACGCCACAAACCCGTTGTCCCTGAAAAATACTGTAGGCTGCAACTGTATACAGTACAGTAAATGTGTATTTTGCATTTGTGAAATGATTGATGTGATATGAAAGTAGAGGGATTTATGTTGCTAGTACCATTCCGCAATTGAACATCGATAAACCTTTAGATGGTGAATTTGTCTGTTTTGGCTTCCAGAGCCAATTCATCCTTTAAACAGAACATGTAAGATCCTTGGACTAAGATGAGTAACGTTAGGCTACTTTAGTCCAATATTGGGCATCCTTGCCTTAAAATGCTTAAGCAGTATGGAACTGTGACAACAAAAAAGTAATGGTAAACGGCCTGAGTGGGACATCTTCATTGATCCACCAGCTTTGATTTAGCTTTAGGACCTAGACAGAAAGTAAGATGAGAAGCGAGAGGGTTTGCTCAGTTTAAAATTATTATTATTTATGATAGTCAATGAGTGTCGAATTTAGTCAACAAAAAATGTAATTCCTAATTTGCTACGTGAGGCTTATTTGATCGAATAGAAGTTCTGTGCATACCTCACAAGACATGCCACAAGAGTGACTACATAGAACTCTATTCCACATCAAGTAAATCATGACAGCATTAAAATTAGATTACAAAAACACCATATGGGACAGCGGGGACTGCGAAGCAACACAAACATTGGCACAGACACATGCATACACACACGATAACATACGCACTACACATACACATGGATTTAGTACTGTATAAATGTGGTATTTGGTGGAGTAGGGGCCTGAGGGCACACAGTGTGTTGTGAAATATGTGAATGTATTGTAATGTTTTTTAAATTGTATAAACTGCCTTAATTTTGCTAGACCCCAGGAAGAGTACCTGCTGCCGGGGATCCATATTAAATACAAATGGTTTGGTTGTTAATAAGACGCACGTGGCATTCCGGCAATTTACAACAAAAATATACTATATTGGTGTTGTGCCAGTTGTTGACGAGCAAAACTGCCCTCTCATTTGCTAGAATGGTCCCGCCTGATCTTGCCTTTCTTCTATCTTTGAGGACATGTATTTCCATCGTTAGAGCGGTCATTCGATATTCTTTCACCAAGTTGACGATTCACCGAGCGCTCCTCCACCGCCCACTTGTGATTGGCTACAGGTAGGCCTACATGTTCACTTGAACCCAGTCTGGTGTTTGAAACGGTGGAATGACCGAATCTGGATACAGTTTGAAGTTGCTATTTACTTTTGATTTGTAGCAATAGAAGAGTAGCATTGCAGCAAAATTGAATATAGCCTACATGTAAACGGCAAGGAAGAGGAGCTTTCACCGCTGAGATGGTGATTTCTGACTAGTAGACGTAGCCTATCATGTCAACCCTTCCCGAATTCATTGCAAATGTTACAAACCACTTGCACAAGGTAAGCTTGTTTCATGACTAACGTTAGATAAATAAAATTATCACTTAGATAAATACAATTATCACTTTTGCAGGATTGTAATCCAATTCGCAGTGGTAGTCTATAACATTGAGTTAGTTCATAGCCAAGGAACTCAAACCTCAGCCTCTGAGGTCGAGAATACATAGTCTCTGAATATGGCCCATAGACAATGCAGTCATGCAACATTCAACTAACCTTTACTTGCCCGTACTTTCTTCGTTCTTGATTCAGAAAGCTGCGGTGTATTATAAACATCTGTTTCCAGTTGCAGGTGGAACGCCAAAAAAAGAAAATATCCAGGAAAATCTTAAATCCACTTTTTGTATTAAGTGAGATGCGTCTTGCATGTGTGTAGATCTTTGTTTGGGTTGCGTGGCCGCGGCATTGTCACTTAAAAAAACTGGATAGTTTATGGAAAGAATTTGGAAACGTGAAATGTCTGCTAGCTAAAATGTCTCCTCACTCTCTGCAAAAAGTGATTTTAATATCTTTCTGATGAATATTACCTCATTATTGGGGTTCTACTTGCAACTAGAACAAGACAATGCGGGCTTCTGAATCGAGATTTAATCAAGTATCGTTAAGTAGTGTGAATGAATGGCAAAACATTTGCTGATTAGGCAAATCCTTAAGCAGCACCATCATATCAATGGCTATTCGCAAGCTTTAACATGTAATGTTGGGTATAGTTTATTGGCTAGTTAGTGTACCGTGTTTTTTGTTTCACAATGAACTGTCAGAAAAACTGAAACCAGAAAGCGAGACAATTACGGGTCCTGTGTTGCTCAGTTGCAACACCAGGGTTGTGTGTTCGAATCCCACGAGGGTCCAGTATGCAAATGTAGGGAATCACAACTGTAAGTTGCACTGGATAAAATTGTCTGCAAAATTGCCCTTGTTTGGCATATTAGAAATTAAAGGACAGCATGTGTGTAACACTGAGTAAGTAATGATCTGTAGCGTTTCAGTTCTGAAGTTCATGTTAGTAAAGTGAGACACGTTTAGTGCTGTAAGAATGGGCTTTAAAGTGATACTTTGGGATTTTGGCAATGAGGCCCTTTATCTACTTCCCAAGAGTCAGATGAACTTGTGGATAATAGCATACTTCCTTAACTCTTTCTGTCATATCAGTTGCGTGCCTATGCCTCACCTCAAGGCTATCCAATAAAATTGGTCAAGTACAAGAAATGTGGATATTATGGAGACCTCAAACTCATTTAGCATTTCAGAAGAACCCCCACCCCACCCCACAGCATTTCAGGAAAAGGCTATACATGATCACCTTCCCTTTTCCAAATGATTACATGATGGGATTGTACAAATGCTGAGGCATACCCATGATTATACACATTGGGCAAGTAGGTTAGAGAAGACCTTTTGACAACTGAAACCGTGATATTATATGGCAGACAATCAAATGCATGTGATGGTTGGCTGAACATGAGTAACTTGGGTGTTGATCTATCAGCTGATGAAATTTATGCAATGTTTGCTCTGGCCATGCACTTAGCCTACGGTTGCTTAATGTTTCACATGCAAATTCAGCAATAAAGATACTGTATCCATTTCACAAGAGAATGTGTATTCTGTCAAACATTGTTTGAAGCAACTGGACGAATGACAATGTTCTGGTATCTTTGTTTTTTTCCCCTCAGTCTATTCAGCCTCTTTCCTCACAAGTCCACCATGCCGATTGAATTGGCCATGCCGCTCTACCTGTCAAACGATGACTTCTGCTACACGAGGTCCCCGAAATCACTACAACCACTACGACCCTGTCTGAAGCCCTGCATGCGGTTCAAACCCTCTGCCCCTCCTATGCAGACTGAACCAGATTTGCTTCATGAGAAGAATGGAAAGCCTAAAAGGCGAGTGTCCTTCGCCGACCACAAGGGCCTGGCCCTCACCAAGGTGAGGTTCTTTTCTCATTTTGACACTATTAACATCCCACTCAACATCACAGAGCTGTTCAGCTCTTCACTCAAGTTACCAAATGAGGAGGACAAACTGATAATGGGCTTCACCCAGCCCTCCTCTGATTACCTGCTGTTCCGTCAGCGTCTGGAGACTGAGCTTGTCTGCCTAGAGCACTGCATGCTGAATGAGAAGGCACTGTCTGGAACCGTGAAAGTCAAAAACCTGTCCTTTGAGAAGTCTGTCAAGGTGCGTGTAACCTTTGACACTTGGAAAAGCTACACAGACTTTGAGTGCCAGTACTTGAAGGACACCTACACAGGCTCGAACTATGACACCTTCGCCTTTGTGGTTTCCCTTCCAGCTGAGCTGAGGCCACACAAGCACATAGAGTTTGCCATCTGCTACAAAGTCAATGGCCAGACATACTGGGACGGTAACCAGGGCCGAAACTACAGGATCATCTGGTCTGCTCTGAAGATGGACGGCCATTGCAGCTTCAGCAATAACCAGCAGAGACACTCGTTTGATCTTGGAATTCAATTCGACTTCTATGGAAGTCCTAGATGCTCCCATGGGATGTTCCCAGAGTGGCCAAGTTATGCAGGATATGAGGATATTAGACCGTACTACTGAAAAGCCGTCATCCTTAGAGTAAAGTGTTTTTTGTTCAGAGAAAGGGATGTTCCCGAAAATGAGTGATTTTCTTTTTTTTTCTTTTTTTTCCCAGGCCAGGCCAGTCTCGCCATGCTCGGGGGAACAAAAGCAATAAGAAAAGGAAATACGTTTTGGGATGGGGGTTGTATACTCTGTGGATTATCAGAACTAGAATATTCAGATGTGACATTTACTGATTGCATAGCAGGTTTAATTAACAGGAATATCTCAATGTAGATGTTGACTGAACCAAGAGAAGAACATAATTAATATCTAGCTTTTGTACTTGATCTACAGTGGGTTCTGGAATTATTGGATCCCTTGATAAAGATTAGTAAAAAAACAAAAAATTCAAACTGGTCTCTATTCTATGCTCAAAAAATGTATAAATTATATTTTGTACTAATACAATTGCTCAGACAAAGATTTTGTTTAACAAGTAATAAAAAAAAATCTCAAAGATGAGGTCAAAATTTAGGGATCCCATGTTTCCAATATGCCATCACCCTTCCTTTGCGAGGATAATGACAATTGAGCCTTTTTCAAAATGTTTTAGCCCCATAACATCAAAGATGCACCACTATATTTTACAGTAGGGTTTAGGTATTTTCTGCATATGCGTTGTTCTTTTGAAGGCTAAACACACCATTGGTGTGCGTGGTCAAAGAGCTCTATTTTCATGTCGTATGACCATAGCACCGCCTGAAGTTTGCTAAACGGCAATGGCACTTGGATAGGAACCAGTGCTATTGTCAGAAGACATGAAAATAGTAGTCTTTGGCCCGCACACCAATGGTGGGTTTAACCTTCGAAAGAACAATGCGCATGCAGAAAATACCTCAGCCCTACTCTGAATTGTGTCGTTATCCTTAAAGGGGATGGACAAACACAGGGATGCTGGACTATTGAAAGCAGAGGATCCAATCATTTTGTCCCTTATCTTTTTGAGATTGTTTAACAAGTATTATATATATATATATCTCTCTCTGAGCAATTGTATTAGTGTAAAATATATACATTTCATGCAATATAGCTCAGTATTTATTTTATACAGTGTATTTTGCCCCTCTTTGTCAAGGGATCTAGTCATTCTGGACCCCACTGTATGTGTTGGGATAAGCCATTACACTAACTGGTAAAACGATGTACACTGTTATGTGTGATGCAGGTCGAAATAATTGGAAGAGCAATGTTTACGATGAAACTTTCAATGATTTTTTAACAAATAGATTTGGAATCAAAATGTCTGTACTTTCACATCACATCTCTTGTACTGAGTTCTTTAAGTTGATTTATGTTAAGTGATATGACTTCAGAATAGACCGGTATTTTTAAGTCCCTTCAGGATTTGCACCATGTTTGTACTGAGCTCATTCTGGTATGTGGGTGTATTGAGTTCAAATCCTTCGATTTTAAAGGGGTGGGAATGGCAGGAATTTACTTGGGACTGGAACCTTAGAAATACACATTTCTGTCTGCTCCTGTTGATGATTTAAAATATTTTACCGTGTTCACTATGCTGCTCTATGTAAATATGAGTCATTGGATATGTTTTTAAAGGAACAAGTATGAAGGAAGGATGGATTTTTGTATGTCAGAATTAAATATGTTTTGCAAGAATATTACGTGTTTTGTTTATTTAAACTCCTCGTTGAAACCTCCAGCACAGAGGTGGTATTACTACTGTGGGTGATATGAAACAAACATTTTGATGGCAATTCAGTGAAATGATAGGAGAGCTAACCAAAGGTTTGTTTGACTTATCAATCCCATGACCTCGTCACTATGAACTATGATACTCAAACAGATGTCTATAGAAGTGACTGATGAAGCCTGTTCAACGCATAGCAACCTGTACAAAGGTCTGCCGGCTGAACTATATTCAGCAAGACCCTTAGACACCATTCACCAAGCCATGCATTAACAGATAAGACTGTTTACTGTAGAGTTCACTACAATATCAAACACACTAAAAACAAAAATGAACTGAGTGAGGGGTAAGAAATCTTTCTTGGTCACTAAGAACAATTTGCTGTCTTTTATAAAGGGTCTTATAAGAGTTGACAATTTTAGCATGTAAATCTTGGGGCAAACAGAAAATATAAGGAATTTGAAATTATTTATTTACCTTCTACTTTTGATACTTAAGTATATTTTAGCAATTACATTTACTTTTGATACTTAAGTATATTTAAAATCAAATACTTTTAGACTTTTACTCAAGTAGTATTTTGCTGGGTGACCTACTTGTAACTTTCTATTAAGGTATCAACTTTTACTCAAGTATGACAATTGGGTACTTTATCTACCACTGAAAACGGTGCCCACAAACTGTTAGGGCCTACATAAAGCTTTCCCAACTGCGGAGTACCAACATCAGTCCCAACACCTTACCACTGCCACACCTGGCAATCAGCGGAGCCTTGTGTGGAAGCAAAACAGTTCATTCAGCCTCATTTACTGCCTTTCAAAAATAATCATGGCTGACTTGCATAAACAAATGTGTTTTCTACTGACAATTGAGATGTACAAACTATGGCATAAGGGGACGACAAGCGGAAAAGAGGCAAATACGTAATTTTAAGACCTCAATGAGCGAGCTAGGTTGGAGGTAGCCATAACTAGTTGTCCACCACTCTTGAAATGTACAGTGACAAAATTCAGAACATTGGCCATTGTTAGTGTTCTCCCTGTACACCAAGTCAGAACCGTAGGATAGATAAAGGAGGCATATAAGCAGACAATGAAGGCTCTTACAATATTCAATGATTATATTTCTCTAAAACTTGAACCCGAACGAACATGTCTGGAGAGACCTGAAAATAGCTGTGCAGCTACGCTCCCCATCCAAACTGACGGAGCTTGAGAGGATCTGCAGAGAAGAATGGGAGAAACTCCCCAAGTACAGGTGTGCCATGCTTATAGCATCATACCACAAAGGCTGTAATCAAAGGTGCTTAAACAAAGTACTGGATAAAGGTTCTGAATACTTACACTATCGTTAAAAAGTTTGGGGTCACTTAGAAATGTCCTTGTTTTTGTAAGAAAAGCTTTTTTTTGTCCATTAAAATAGCATCAAATTGATCAGAAATAGTGAAGATATTGTTAATGTTGTACATTTCTATTGTAGCTGGGATTGGCTGATTTTTAATGGAATGTCTACGTAGGTGTACAGATGCCCATTATCAGCAACCATCACTCCTGTGTTCCAATGGCACGTTGTGTTAACTAATCCAAGTTGAGCATTTTGAAAGGCTAATTGATCATTAGAAAACCCTTTTGCAATTATGTTAGCACAGCTGAAAACTGTCCTGATTCAAGAAGCAATAAAATGGTCCTTTAGACTAGTTGAGTATCTGGAGCATCAGCATTTCTGGGTTTGATTACAGGCTCAAAATGGCCAGAAACAAGGACCTTTCTTCTGAAACTCGTCAGTCTATTCATGTTCTGAGAAATTAAGGCTGTGTATGAGATCTGTGTACTACTCCCTTCACAGAACAGCGCAAACTGGCCCTAACCAGAATAGAAAGAGGAGTGGGAGTCCCTGGTGCACAACTGAGCAAGAGGACAAGTACATTAGTGTGTCTAGTTTGAGAAACAGATGCCTCGACTATCGTAAGTCCTCAACTGCATCCCGGAGTCGCTTCTTCACTGTTGATGTTGAGACTGGTGTTTTGCAGGTACTATTTAATGAAGCTGCCAGTGAGGACTTGTGAGGTGTCTGTTTCTCAAACTAGACACTCTAGTGTACTTGTCCTATTGCTCAGTTGTGCACTGGGGCCTCCCACTCCTCTTTCTATTCTGGTTAGCGCCAGTTTACGTTGTTCTGTGAAGGGAGTAGTACACAGATCTCGTACACAGTTTTGCACGATATCGTCAATTTGCTTTTCTTTCAAAAACAAGGACATTTCTAAGTGACCCCAAACATATGAACGGTAGTGTATGTAAATGTGATATTTCCGTTTTTAATTTTGTATACATTTGCAAACATTAAAAAAACTGTTTTTGCTTCGTCATTATGGGGTGTTTTGTGTGTACATTGAGGAGGAAAAAAACTATTTCATTAATTTTAGAATAAGGCTGTAATGTAACAAAATGTGGGAAAAGGTCAAGGGGTCTGAATACTTTCCGAATACACTATGTACAGTACCAGTCAAATGTTTGGACACACCTACTCATTCAAGGGTTATTTTTTATATTTTTTACTGTTTTCTACATTGTAGAATAATAGTGAAGACATCAAAACTATGAAATAACACGTGGAATCATGTAGTAACCAAAAAAGTGTTAAACAATCAAAATATATTTTATATTTGAGATTCTTCATGAGGTAGTCACTTGGAATGCATTTCAATTAACAGGTGTTCCTTGTTAAAAGTTCATTTTTAATGTGTTTGAGCCAATCAGTTGTGTTGTGACAAGGTTGGGGTGGAATACAGAAGATAGCCCTATATGGTAAAATATAAAAAAGTCCATATTATGACAAGAATTAGTAGTTGTGTCCAAACCTTTGACTAGTACTGTATGTGGAACAAAGCCTTACAATTATGTTTAGTCATTCATTTAATTTGAGAATAATTCACATCCCACTGTTAAATCAACTTTCCATGCACAGTGTAAGCACCAGTATTTCTGCATGAGTTGTGCTGTGACCACTAATGTACTGTAGCTTCACCATTATTGTATACTGAAGGACAATATCAACTTAACATACAACAATTTCAAAGATTTTACTGAGTTCCAGTTAATTTAAGGAAATCAGTCAATTGAAGTAAACTCATTAAACCCTAATCTATGGATTTCACATGACTGGGAATACAGATATGCATTTGTTGGTCACAGATACCAACAAAAAAAGAGGTAGGAGTGTGGATCAGAAAACCAGTCAATATCTGGTGTGACCACCATTTGCCTCATGCATTGCGACACATTTCCATCGCCTGGAGTTGATCAGGCTGTTGATTGTGGCCTGTGGAATGTTGTCCCACTCCTCTTCAATTGCTGTGCGAAATGACTGGATATTGGCAGGAACTGGAATATGCTGTCGTACACATTGACCCAGAGCATCCCATACATGCTCAATAGATGACATGTCTGGTGAGTATGCAGGCCATTGAAGAACTCTGGTATTTTCAGCTTCCAGAAAATGTGTACAGAACCTTCTGACAGGGCTGTGCATTATCATGCTGAAACATGAGTTGATGACAGCAGATGAATGACACGACAATGGGTCTCAGGATCTTGTCACGGTATCTCAGTGCATTCAAATGGTCACCGGTAAAATGTAATTATGTTCATTGTCTAGTTTATGCCTGTCCATAGCATAATCCCACAACCACCATGGGACACTTTGTTCACAACGTTGACAAAAGAAAATCTCTGGCTCACACAATGCCATACATGTGGTCTACGGTTGTGAGGCCGGTTGGACGTACTGCCAAATTCTCTAAAATGATGTTGGGTATGGTATGGTAGAGAAATTAACATGAAATTTTCTGGTAACAGCTCTGTGTTGTGTGACAAAACAGCACATTTTAGAGCTGCACCTGTGTAACGATCATCCTGTCAGCTTCTTGATATCCCACACCTGTCAGGTGGATGGATTATCTTGGCAAAGAGATGTAAACAAATTTGTTTACAACATTTGAGAGAAATAAGCTTTTTGTGCTTGTGGAAAATGTCTAGGATATTTTATTTCAGCTCATTAAACATGGGACCAACACTTTATATTTTGCGTTTATATTTTTGTTTCATAAATTAGATTGATTGATTGTTACTTTCTAGTGCCTCCTTGTTTAGATTCAACTAAAAAGAGGAGCCTGGTAGTCGATTTACTGATGTAATGGTCTTCCCTGTCATTAGGTGTCGCTAATGTATTTTAGGCTACAAGTTTAACCGGAACTGCAACCGGAGATTACGTTTGATTGTTTATATTTTCCCACAATTTTATATGTATTATGTAAAATGTGTATTGTCTGAATAAGGTTGGAAAGATATGAATAAAGGGAAGTGTCTAATATCGTGTAACGTTAACCTTGTTCCGCGACAAACGTCGGATAAATATTTTTTTAAATCGCTGACCACGGACACGCGGGAAGAACGCGCGGAAACAGAGGACATGACAGGAGGATTGTTTGCTACAAGAGACCAGTTAGCTAGCAAGTAGCACGAAAACATTTTATTTCCAGTCAACATACTTGGATTAGTTGGTTGAGACAATCCTATCCCTCAATAATGGAGGAATACAAGGAGAATATTCAAGACAAGGGTGACAATGTGAAATTGTCTTCTGAACCCGAGGAAGATGACAAGGTGAGTAATTTACTGTAGAGCTAACGTTACCTCTGCTACAGTAGGAATAGCAGCCAGGTGATGTTTTAAACGAGTTACCTACTTGTGAGACTAACGTTATATTCCTTTCTCAATTTCAAGTCTCGCAGCAAGGTGTGTAGCAACATTAGCGAACCTGTCCCTCAAGCATCTTCTACTCGTGGCGAGTTCAGTGATCCTGTTTACAAGGAGATTGCTCTTGCAAACGGACATATCAACCGCATGAACAAGGATGAGCTTCGGTCTAAACTGGCAGAGTGTAAGCTTGACACAAGGTATGTAGGAACACTTGTTTCAACAGGAGATTGCTACAAACGTAATCCATTGGAGATCAGGATTTCTACGTTAGGAAATCCCAGAGCTGTTTGACATGTCACTGGAAAAAGATCTGTATCACTGAACATGATCCCAAGTGTGTCTCTCTCTCTCACTGTGTGTAGAGGTGTGAAGGATGTGATGAAGAAGCGGTTGAAGAACTACTACAAGAAGCAGAAGCTGTCTTTGATGCAGTCTGTGACAGAGGGTGGACCAACTGATGCCTACTACGACTTCATCTGTGTGGTGGACTTTGAGGCAACGTGTGAACAGGACAACCCCCTTGACTTCACGCATGAAATCATTGAGTTTCCAATGGTCCTGTTCAACACCCACACTTTAGACATTGTAAGTGAGGAGGGTACATTGTTAGAATCAATGCATTGTAAGGCTTGCGTGTACTATCAGATGAATGGCCCTTTTGAGTTCACATTAGTAGTTGATGCAAATAATACACATGTTTTGTTATCATGCATGACACTTGATTTCATTGTAGGAGGACAGCTTTCAGGAATATGTCAGGCCAGAAGTCAACACACAGCTGTCAGAGTTCTGCATAAAGTTGACAGGGATAACACAGGTGAGACACCAGACAGATTGTTGTCTAAACCAATTTTGAAGGACTAGAATACTATGATCCACAATACTTCACACATTGTACTGTTAATATAAGAGTTTTCTAACTGCTTTTTTTTTGGGCCAGAAAATGGTGGATGAAGCAGACACGTTCCCTGACGTTCTTAAGCGGGTGGTGCTTTGGCTTCAGGAGAAAGAGCTTGGCACAAAATACAAATATGCCATTCTTACAGATGGGTACGTACTTGTTGTCAGAGGGTACGAACACTGCTTTTATGTATTAATGATAACTAGCAAGATATTACATGTTCTCATTAGTACAACTATGTGCTTTTGTTATTTCCACAGATCTTGGGACATGAGCAAGTTCATGAACACCCAGTGTCGTTTAAGTCGGCTCAGATATCCACAGTTTGCAAAGAAGTGGATCAACATAAAAAAATTCTACGGAAACTTCTATAAGGTTGTGATAATAAAAGTATCAGAAATATCTCTCTAAATGTAGAGATGTTAGACACGATCTGTTGGGTAGAACAATGGAACTAGAATCATCACTTTCTTTTTCATAGGTCCCTCGTACCCAGACCAAGCTGAGCAGCATGCTAGAGAAGCTGGGACTTCAATACGAGGGCCGCCCTCACTCTGGCCTGGATGACTCGCGCAACATTGCTCGCATTGCGCTGCGCATGCTGCAGGATGGCTGCCAACTGCGCATCAACGAGCGCATGCATGAAGGACAGCTGCGGACTGTGCCCAGCTCTGCCCCTGTGGAAGGAGCCCCACCCCCACATAATCCTCGCAGCAGAGTCTAGCCCTCCACCTCGACATCCACATTGGGGCCTTCAAGCAGGCATCCAATGTCTGTTTTACTCCCATGACTTGAAAATAATTCATTTTTACCTTTATTTAACTAGGCAAGTCAGTTAAGAACAAATTCTTATTTTCAATGACTGCCTAGGAACAGTGGGTTAACTGCCTGTTCAGGGGCAGAACGACAGATTTGTACCTTGTCAGTTCGGGGGTTTGAACTTGCAACCTTCCGGTTACTAGTCCAACGCTCTAACCACCGGTTACTAGTCCAATGCTCTAACCACTAGGCTACGCTGCCGCCCCATTGCATTTTTTCCCCCCACTCCATCTGAGTCTACTTTTTGTCCCAAATTGTGGGACTCTGTGGATAGTTTTTTAATTTTATTAGTAGTGCCACTTACCACAATAAAAATGTTGTTTCTGCCTTTTGACAAGTTCTGTAGATTTCCACACTAGCACTCAGACACGGTTTGCTACAAGTTTCTTTAAAGAATAATTGTTATTTCGCTGGGCTTTTGTCTTTCATATTGTCTGAAAACAAAACAACCTTGCTGACCCTCAAATTTACTTAACTGTGTCTTTTAGAGGCCTTGCTTCAGTTTTTATTTTTTACAGCGCACGCCTGTGTACTTATTGAACTTGAGTCCACTAAAACAGGTCCAAGAAAATTGAGGATATGTTTGGTGTAAGCAATGCACAAACTCGTGGGCTTATAATGTATGAGCTATTGTCTTAAACCATTTATAGTTTAATACTAATAAATATTTCCTTCGTTTTAGCCTGCTTTCTTTATTTTCTGGGGGGCAGTATATTTTAAATGGCTTTTGTGGGAAAAATACCCAATTGTCATACTTGAGTAAAACTAAAGATACCTTTTAATAGAAAATGACAAGTCAGTCACCCAGTAAAATACTACTTGAGTGAAAGTATTTCGCTTTAAATATACTTAAGCATCAAAAGTAGATGTAATTGCTAACATATACTTAAGTAGTTAAAGTATAAATCATTTCAAATGTCTTATATTAAGCAAACCAGATGGAACCTATACATTTTTTAATTTATGGATAGTCGGGCATACCAACCCTATGTAATATTTGTGTTGTGGAGAAATGACCAGGCAGGACACTCAGACATCTTTTAAAAACGACCGTTTGTGTTGAATGAGTCCGCCAGATCAGGCAATAGGGATGACCATTCACAAGTGTGTGAATTGGACCATTTTCTTGTCCTGTCAAGCATTCAAAATGTAACGAGTACATTTGGGTGTCAGGGAAAAATGTATTGAGTAAAAAGTGCATCATTTTCTTTAGGAATGTAGTGAAGTCAAAAATATAAATAGTAAAGTACAGATACTCCCCAAAACGACTTATGCTGTACTTTAAAGTATTTTCACTTAAGTACTTTACACCACTGGTCCTTAACATGTATCGTCTATCTCGGTTTTTGTTTGTGCTGCGTTTTTTAATCAGTTTGAACTTCATGTACTCAGAATGAAAAGTAGCATCGCATTTTCAAAAAATATCATTTACAAATGGTACAACATCGAACATTTCTGTGCTTCATGGTAACGGGTTCACGAGAAAAGCATTATGCCCTTTTTATGTTATGTACAAATCCAATCCAATTTCAACTTTAGGGTCCCGAGTGGCGCAGCGGTCTAAGGCGCAATAATGTGTTCTTAACTGACTTGCCGAGTTAAATAAAGGTAAAATAAAAATGTCTAATTTCAACACATAATCCAATGTGATATGGTGACGTAATGGTTTTGACCAAATCCTGTGCGTTCACATTATTTCCGTTAGATGGAGACAAATCACATGTAACTCGCGGTACAAAGAACACGCAGTTTCCCGTCAAGGAATACCAAGAGAAAGTGGTACAGTATTTTGTATTTGCCCCCAATGAGACATCAAATCAAATGTTATATATAACATGCGCCGAATACAACTGGTGTAGACTTTAAAGTGAAATACTTGCATACGAACCATTCCTTACGATGCCTTGAACTCATTACATCATGCAAGTTTCAATGTCTGCTACTAAAAAATACATTGGGAAAGGGGACATTAAATATGGTGTTTGATCAAAATAACATTCCAGAAACTTAATTCGGTACAATTTGGTCTGTATTTCTTATAAGCATGTTATATCCCATCTACGACCAGAATATGGGGAAAATGAGCTCAATATAGAATCATTAATTCAACTTTTACAACTCATCAGTTGGTGGGGAAAATACATCTAAATAAAATGGAAAACAGTTGCCTTCTCTGGATTAAACATACATAGTCCTTTATTTTTCTTGGCTAGCAATAATAATAGCTTTCCCTCATCATGGTCAATAGAATCAATAACTTAACCAAGAAGGTGTGCTCAAAGGCTGACGCAGTGTGTCCTAGGCGTTGTTGTTCTTTCCACACGTCCCTGAGCAGGAAGGACTGCAGCTCACGAGAGAACACGGACAGAGAGACTAGCAACTAGCGAGACATAAGGAGTGACCGTTCCCGTTGTTTGATTTCATGCATTGTTTGTTTGAATAAGGGACGCGATTGGATGCTACGGTACCAGATAATGCGCTGGAGGGGCCAGCCGAAACGCATGGGTTTTAAAATAGACATGAAATTGCGGTAGGTTTCCCTTTTCATTGTGTGGTTCGTGGCCGTAGATAAAAGATGAGTGAAGCGCTGCTGCCCAGGTCCAATCGTCTTGATAGGATTGAAAAGCATGGTTTCTTGCTCCTACTCGAAATGGAGTTACTGTCGTTTTCCCCGTTGTTTGTATTGTTGATGATAAGAACAATAAACGATGAACCAAGCACCTAGACCACCATGCGACCAGGATAACAAGGAGGGGTCGGTCTGCAAAGCCATGGAGGACAAGGAGAACAATCTCAAAACGGCTACGCTGTGGAGAGATGCTGCTGTCCGCTCTAGGAAGCTGCGAAGTAACCTGCGTCAGCTCACTATCTGCTCCAAAGACAGGGAGAGGATAATTCTACCTGAAAATATAAACGAGATAGAGGTGCTCAATCTGGGCAATAACTCGCTGCACGAGCTACCAGAAGGATTGGGGGCTACCCTCACAAACCTGCGTATCCTTATCCTCCGCAGGAACAAATTTGTCACAGTTCCTTTTGTGGTGTTTGAACTAGGTCAACTTGTGGAGCTGGACATGAGCCACAACTGCTTGAGCCACTTCTCTGAGGATATAGGCCTGCTGAAGGGGCTGAAAAAGCTCTGCATCAGTCACAACAAGATCCAGTACCTGCCGTCACAGATTGGGGCACTGCAGTGCTTGGAGGAGCTGGACATAAGCTTCAATGACATACGTGATTTCCCCAGGTCCTTCTCACAGCTCAAGAGGCTCCGTACTCTGGATGCCGACCACAACAACCTGGACCAGTGTCCCCCCGAGATTCTTGCCTTCGGTGACCTGGAGGAGCTCGACTGCTCTGGGAATACGTTTGCGTGTCTACCAGGGGACATCATGAAGCTGCAGTTCATCAAGATCCTGTGGCTCAGCAGCATTCACATCTCCTCATTACCTGACACCTTCTGTCAGCTGCACAACCTGGAGAGCCTGATGCTGGACAGTAACAACCTCTCGGCTCTGCCTCGTTCCTTTGGCGACCTTCAGAGACTTAAAATGGTCAATCTTTCATCTAATGAGTTTGAGGAGTTTCCCCAGGTTATCCTGAACATCACAGGACTAGACGAGCTTTACCTGAGCAGAAATCAACTGTCTTTTGTCCCAGAAGAGATAGGCCAGTTGCATAGGCTGGCAAACCTCTGGTTGGACAATAATAAGATTACTTATCTGCCTGACTCCATTGTGGAGCTAGAGAGATTGGAAGAGCTTGTTTTACAGGGTAATCAAATAGCCATACTTCCAGATAACTTTGGAAAACTCTCCAAGGTAAACATATGGAAGGTGAAGGATAACCCCCTCATCCAGCCTCCCTATGAGGTCTGTATGAAGGGAATCCCCTACATCGCTGCCTATCAAAAGGAACTCACACATTCCCAGCTCGCTGTGAAGCCCAGATTAAAACTGGTCCTGATGGGAATGAAAAATGCTGGGAAAACACGGCTCAGACAGAGTGTGGTGAGTGAGCAGCAGGATGCCAACTCTGCACAGGGGAACAAAGGGATTGATGTGACTAACTGGGTAGCGGACGCCGATCGCAGTCTTACATTTTTAGTGTATGACCTGTCAGGGAAGCCAAATTATGACCTCGTCAAACCATTTTTTCTCTCACCCGGTGCTCTGTACATCCTTGTTGTGAATCTGAAAACGTACTCACCCAAGAGCTTTTACGCCCACGTGGGGTACTTCCTCCACCTCCTCAGTGCCAAAGTGCCCCACGCTGTGGTCTGCATGGTGGGCACACATACAGACCTGTGCGGAGACATGGAGGTGGAGGAGAAGAGCCTGGATATTCACAGACAGATTGCCCTGCAGGAGAAGTGGGACAGCCATTGCCTGCGGACCCTCGCCCAACAGGTGGACCAGGCCCTGGAACAGGGCTACAACATCCGCACCTCCAGCCCTCACATCCTCTTCTATGGCGTCACAGACAAGAACCTGAGGCGGAAGAAAGCCCAGCTGCAGTACATGCTGAACCACAGGCTGCAGCTCCTGTCCCCTGTCCTGTGTGTCAGCTGCACGGAGAGCCAGATGAACATCCAGAGGCTGAGGGAGAAGCTCATGTCAGTGGCTGACCACAGGGACATCTTCCCCAACCTCCACCGCGTGCTGCCCAAGTCCTGGCAGATGCTGGAGGAATTGCACTTTAAGCCCCAGGACCTGTGGCTCTCGTGGTGGGACTCGGCCCGCTTGGGCCTCCAGGCAGGACTCACAGAGGACCGCCTGCAGAGTGCCCTGTCCTACCTGCACGAGAGCGGGAAGCTACTCTATTTCGAGGACAGTCTGACACTAAAAGAGTATGTCTTCCACAACCTGCCACGCTTCATCGCCATCCTCAATGTCTTCTTCCAGAGTGATGAGTCCACTCTGCTGGAGAGGCTACTGTCAGATGGGGAGAGGGGGGACAAAAGGAGGGCCAGTGTGGTTATGGAGGGGGAGAAGGAAGAGGACCTCCGGGCTACCCATCTACAGCACCATGTGGAGGGCTTCCTCAGCCACGGCCTCCTGCCTTCCAACGTCATCCGGCTGCTCCTGAGACCTCTCATTCAAACCCAGCAGGACCTCCACCTCATCATGGAGCTGCTGGAGAAGATGGGGGTCTGCTACTGCATCAACAAGCCCCGCAGCAAGCCTTTGAACGGGGCCACCGTCTGGTACAAGTTCCCAAGCTATGTCAGCAATGAGGAGCCCCATGCCGAGGCCTGGGTGAACGGAAGCTCAGTGGCTGCTAGTCCGTTCTTCTCTGTGGAGCAGCTGAAGATTGAATACAGCTTCCCCTTTCTCTTCCCACCTGGACTGTTTGCACGCTACAGTGTGCAGATTAACAGCCATGTGGTTCAGAGATCAGATGGGCGGCACCAGATATTTGCCTATCGTGGTAAAGTGCCTGTGGTAGTCAGCTACCGTCCGGCTCAGGGCAGACTGCAGTCCGAGACACTGTCCATAGCCAGCCATGCCTCCCTGCCAAATATCTGGACTGCTTGGCAAGCGATAACACCACTGGTTGAGGAGCTGAATGTCCTTCTGCAGGAGTGGCCCGGGCTCTACTACAATGTTCATGTTCTGTGTTCAAAGTGCCTCAAAAGAGGGTCACCCAACCCACACACCTTCCCAGGTAAATATGATTTCCCCTCTCTCTCTGACTCTTTGATTCTCTGTCTCTTTCTCTCACATCCCTCTCTTTCTCTATCACATCCCTCTCTTTCTCTATCACATCCCTCTCTTTCTCTATCGAGTTCCTTGTCAAGCCTCCCAGAAGTAGGCACATTTTAATTGTTACACTTCTAATTTAGCAAAGATGTGTAAAGGACTTTGTAGTTTACATTGCCCCACCCTAATTTTCATTATTTTAATGACAATATTGAGGGTTATATGTGGTGAGAGCAACTGTAAGTGTAAAATTACCAGTGGTTTAGGATCATCATGGCATTATGGAAATATCTCATGGAGGGGACATCTGATACAGGTGTTTTTTTATGACATACTCCTCTCCTGGGATTCATTTGAATGGATGAAAGAGAATAATGAACTGCTAATAACAACAGATTTGAGACAGCGTCACGCCGTGGAATTACCCAACAGTAATATGGTCTGACCTATTATGAATGAGTCAAGCAATCTTTGGAGGTTTGAGTGAGAAAGTGAAAGCCGTTCTGTACACTCATTCACTGCTCTTGTGCTATAGTCAATCGAAATAGGGGTTTATTGCTGTGTTTGTGTGAGGATGACTCATTAGGTTTAAGGTCAGTCAGTCAGTGGGGGATGGAGGCTACACAAAAGCTACAGTGCCGCTGTAGGTGACATTAGCTCAGCTAAAAGAGGGAGGGAGGAACAGCTCCGTGGGGCCCAAGCCCCACCTCTGATACACAAATTGGCCTCGGAGCTGTCTGTTCTCGGCCTCTGGCTGAGTTCATGGACAAGTTTTGATGTAGACTGGGGGTTGCCATGGCAACACAATGTGCCTTTTATTTTCTTGGAATGTGACTATAGTAGATGGATCATACAGCATGAGCAAGCCCAATCTCAGCTCTTTTGTTATGATGCACAATGCCATCCAGACATCAGTAGACCAGTGTAAGCTCAAATGGCCAAATCAGTAAAGGTCTCCCTATTCATGCATTCATTGGGAAGAAGTGTAGGCCTACAGTACATTGTCTCGTTACTGCTGCTAGTATGAGATTGATTTTGTTGTGATGTCATTGTATTACCTCCTTGGAGTGCACTCTTTTGATTGAGAGTAGAGCGCCTACTCATTTTCCTGATCCTATGAATGACAGAAAATCTGCCAGACTGATATCTTTCCCTTTTCTTAAATAGTGCTTTTAAATGGGCCTTTTTATACTGCAGATCTTGTTTGTATCTTCTGCTGAAGCAGTCTGTAGTGCTGGAGCTATGCGCCAATCAGGATTGTTGATATCGTAAATTAGGTGTGGTCCTGAGTTGCTGGGTCTTGGCTGGATGGGTAGCTACCCCAATCCCTGGCCCTCCTACCCTAATTCTATTTCTCCCTCTTTTCTTCTCTCTGTGTCAGCTCCTCACACTCTTGTTTTCACGCTTCAATCCCCTCATCTCCCTCTCTCTGGCCCATGGAGGGCTTTGGCGGTCTTTTGTGGATTAGTTCACGTCTGCGGCGATGCTGGTTTGAATCATTAGGCGTGAGACCGTGCTTTTTCAGAGCTGTTTCACTGGCATGGCTAGGCTTCCGGAGCAACCGTCTGTCTGACTGACACGGGAGCCGGGACACAGACCAGCGCCTGCTATACTAATACACTGGAGCTTAGCTAGCCACATAAACTGGCCGGTAGATCGAAGTAAGGCATTTCTCTGGCAGATAGACTAGATGTCATATACTGTAGTAGAGACCTAGGAGGAACATACGCACTGCTGTAGTTTGCCACGTTTCAGAAGGCACAACATATAGCGATTAATGTTGTCCTGTAGACACCAACAGTTTATTTAACTGACTAGTAACTAGATGGTGACTGCTACGTGCTTATGTAAATGTGTCACATTTCATTGCAAGTGTCGTTCTAATTTCTGCTAGATAGGAGTGAGAGAGTTACTCTACCACAAAGCTAGTCTTTCTGCTTGGGTATTTATTGAGGCAAGGCTGGATGTGATATCATGCTTGGGAGACTTTGACAAAGTGAATGGGGTGGGAGGGAAGGGAGGAGATGGTTTTGTATGCGTGGGTGGGTGGGGGGGGGGTTGTAATGTGTTGTCGGTTAGGGATTTGTAATTCAATTAATGGAACTTTAGCCCTGTGCACTGTAGCCTTCTTCTGACCAACCCCAGCTGTGCACTTCTTAATTTAGACTGGCCAATAGCTGAAGTAGTGACTTTGCAGGTAGGTGACTTTTGTTCAGCTGCACCTGCCTGTTTCCATGGGAATGTGCCCTCTTGTTGTGTTCACTGGAGCAACTCAATGGTCGCTACAGGTTTGCTCTCCTGTAAAAACATTGGTGATTCAACTCCTATAGAATGTTCCTTTACCCCTACTTTGTCTCTGTGGAAATGAAAATGTTCTACCTTTTCCACAACCTGTGTTCCTCCTCCATTTAGCTGCACAGCTTTTCATATGTCCTAATATGGCCATGTTTTTGTCTGCTGCAGCTTGTTGACTCAGTGTTGGGGCTCCTCTCTTTCCGGGCAGACTAAACATGGAGGACTCTTGAATATAATCTTTCTTCTGTGGAATCTAGAGAGACGACCTCCATCGCAATAATCGTTTCCTTGCATCTGTTTCGGCCTGACATCTCTGAATCAAACAAAGGCATGCACTCCCCTTTTTATTCATGACCTGATCCGCCTTTATATATGACTGGACAAAATCTCAGCAATGCAGACCAATTTCCCCCTTACACGATGCAACCCCACAAACCTTGTATTGTGTGTGTGTGTGTTTGTGTAAGTGAGAGTCTGTTTGTGCTTGTGTTGAATGTGTGTGTAAAGTGACAGAGGGTGGTGAGTGAGTAATTAGTAATGTGCAGGTAATTATTTCCTCTTCCACACACATCCAGATTAGTTTGTTGCCTTCTGCTGAATGTGATCCTTCACGGGTTATCCTTAAAATTGATGTGCCCACTCACTCCTGACCACACAAATGGTGTTTTAAAATACTGTTCAAATAGCGCTCATTTTGGTGGAACTCTTATTGACCTCTTGAGTTTTTTCTGCGGGGGTACAGTACACGTTCCTGAAAATCGTCTCAAAGTGTGTTTGTGCAGACATCCAAGCTGCCGTCAGTCGACCCTGAGTGGAAGATGTGTGAGAAACCAGAGCATGATCTCTGGCTGGGCGACCAGGATCTGCCCTTCGCCTGTACTTTGCTGTACCTCGTGTAGCAATCTTCACCCCTGCCCAGTGCTTAAGCCTACCCTGTGAATTGTAGTACAGTAACAGCACAACAAATAAACCTACTGGCCTATATATCTGTTTGTCAACCTGTGAACTTTTAAACATGCTTGGTGCAATTTACATTCCAAGCTGCTAAGTACAATAGATATATTTCAGGTGCTTACTAAGATGCCTTATCTCACAGATCATTCGTGCCCATCATACAAGTTCAAAGGAAGAGGATAGTATTTTGTGTACATCTGCTCTTTTCAAATCAAATTTGATTGGTCAGATCCAAATATTTAGCGCATGTTATTGCGGATGTAGCGAAATGTTTGTCTTCCTAACTCCAACAGTGCAGTAGTATATAACAATTCCCAACAATACATACATCTCAAGTAAAACAATGGAATGAAGAAATTTATAAATATTAGGACGCGTAGTGTCGGAGTGGCATTGCCTAGAATACAGTATATACATATGAAATGAGTAAAACAGTTAATGTAAACATTAATGTGACCAGTGATTCCATGTCTATGTACGTAGGGCATCGGCCTCTAAGGTGCAGGGTTGAGTAACCGGGTGGTAGCCGGCTAGTGACAGTGATTAAGTTCAGGGCAGGATACTGGGTGGAGGCTGGTTAGTGATGGCTATTTAACAGTCCGATGACCTTGAGATAGAAGCTGTTTTTCAGTCTCTCGGTCCCAGCTTTGATGCACCTGTACTGACCTTGCCTTCTGGATGCTAGCGGGGTGAACAGGCCGTGGCTTGGGTAATTGATGTCCTTGATGATCCTTTTGGCCTTCCTGTGACATCAGGTGCTGTATGTGTCTTGGAGGGCAGACAGTGTGCCACTGGTGATGCGTTGGGCAGACCGCACCACCCTCTGGAGAGCTCTGCACTTGTGGGCCGTGCAGTTGCCATACCAGGCAGTGATACAACCCGACAGGATGCTCTCGATTTGTGCATCTGTAAAAGTTTGAGGGTCCAAGCTGAATTACTTCAGCCTCCTAATGTTGAAGAGGCGCTATTGCGCCTTCACCACACTGTATGTGTGGGTGGACCATTTTCAGATTGTCAGTGATGTGTATATGAGGAACTTGAAGCTTTTCACCTTCTCCACCGTGGTCCCGTCCAAGTGGATGGGGGCGTGCTCCCTCTGCTGTTTCCTGAAGTCAAGGATCAGCTCTTTTGTTGACGTTGAGGGAGAGGTTATTTTCCTGGCACCACTCCACCAGGGCCCTCACCTCCTCCATGTAGGCTGTCTCGTCATATTTTGGTAATCACATCTACTACTGTTGTGTCGTCTGCAAACTTGATGTTTGAGTTTGAGGCGTGCATGGCCACACAGTCATGGGTGAATGGAGTACAGGAGGGGGCTGAGCACGCACACTTGCGGGGTCTCAGTGTTGAGGATCAGCGTAGTGGAGGTGTTGTTTCCTACCTTCACCTGGGGGAGGCCCGTTAGAAAGTCCAGGACCCAGTTTCACAGGGCACAGTTTAAACCCAGGGCCTGAACTTAATGATGAGCTTGGAGGGTACTGTGGTGTTGGAAGGCTGAGCTGTAATAAACAAAGTATCTGTTGTTGAAGGACAGAGATCTAGGGAGTGGTGTCCAAAGCCGGCTTTGATTCTTAGTGTCGAAGGCGAGCCCTCCAGCACTTTCCCTCTCTGTGTGGATCCTCAAGCCCAATTTGACTCTGCAAACCCCTCTAATCCAGTTAGGGGATCTGCTCGGATCAGGCTGCTAGTGATAATTGTCATGCAGGGGACTGGCCAAGAAGGCAAAGCTGAGTTGGTTCGATTATCACAGAAACACAGTCACACAGACACACGAACAAACACATTCATCATTTCACTTACCCTCAAGCTCCTCACAGCCTCATCCACCCATACCTTTAGAGGTATAGTAGTTACATTGAACTTTACCCAGTTTGTGCTGTATAATTGCATCGTTCTTTTGTATTCTAAAAATGAAAGACATGAGATGACTGAAAGCTCACAACTTTAGGCTGCCTGCCCAGCAATGACGGTATGAAGACATTTCAGTTCACTGGAACATTTGTTGGGACATGTTCCCACATTATTTTAATTTCATTCTGACTTTTTAGTGAATAAGAAAACAGACTTTTCACTGTGGACGAGCTGCTAGCTGCTTGCCGAGGAATTGGATGAGTAGTGGTGAGCCGTAAGTGCCCATAGGGCTCCCTGCTTGCTAGTTATTATAGTCGCCCAGGCAGTCTATCCTTTTCGTCCCAGTACGCCATGGATGTACTGTATCAAGGAGGAGCATAGATCAGTCGTACAATCAAGTATTGTTTTCTCACCACATGGAGGTCAATTTAATTGGACTCCTTACATGTTATTTAGATCTGGAAAATTCTTAGGCCAACTTAAATTATTGCTCTTTACCCCAAGAGACAGAACTGGTGGGTGCTCCAAATATAGCCAAAGGCCTCCAAGGCTAACTTTACGAGAAAGTAAGTCGAGCCACTACATTGATACCTGTCACAGGAATCACAGAGAAGATGTCTATGTGCTAGTATCGGCTAAGTTTCATTGTTTAAAAATGTAGCAAACCACCTTTTTGAAATCTTGTGCAATATGGAGCTGTCATTACCAGTAATTGAGTACAGGGATTGGCAATGAAGTCTAAATGAGGAAAAAGTTGAAAAGATGTTTCTTGCAACTCTTCGGCTGGAACTTCTCTGTCCGGTTATGACTGTGTGTGTTTTGCCCATTAAAACATGCCACTGGTGGAAGTGCTGGGAAATGACGCAGCTTAGACACTTTGGCCAAGGACTGACAGCAGGGTCAAGAGGAAACTCTGAGGCTGGTGATGATTGTTAACTCAGTGAGTTTTTTGCCTTATTATTATTTGACCATGCTGGTCATTTATGAACATTTGAACATCTTGGTCATGTTCTGTTATAATCTCTACCCGGCACAGCCAGAAGAGGACTGGCCACCCCACATAGCCTGGTTCCTCTCTAGGTTTCTTCCTAGGTTTTGGCCTTTCTAGGGAGTTTTTCCTAGCCACCGTGCTTTTACACCTGCATTGTTTGCTGTTTGGGGTTTTAGGCTGGGTTTCTGTACAGCACTTTGAGATATCAGCTGATGTACGAAGGGTTATATAAATAAATTTGATTTGATTTGAACTCCGTAACAGCCAAGCACAAGGTACTCTGGAGGAATGAGATCGAATCTAACAGCCAAAGTAGAGCTGTTTTCAGGTACTGTTCAGAGACTGGAGATCTGAGAGACACAGGCTAAACTACAAATGCAGTGTATTGGTTAATACCAACTTAGTAAGCTGCTGAAGGGCCTGACTTGTTGCTGAGTGGCTGTATCTAGTGGATGTGGGCCAGTCACAACTGTTGATGCAGAGAGAGAGTTATCATATTAGTGATTTTGGCAGGAAACCTGCTGGTTCTGTTATAATGGAGAGGTTCAGTTGTCTTGCACTTCCTGGCTCCGGGACGAGGCTGGAAGTGAAAGTGATAGAGCTCATATTGCCCCTCTGACTGATGTGCTGCTGTGGCCTTCTGAATTGTCTGTCTGTTCAGTACAGTTAGCCTAAAGTGTTCTTCTCGGTTGTGTATGTTCGTGAGTGTCTGTGTTGGGGACATGAATGAGCTGTTGACCTGAAAGAAGGTTAGCCTTAAGGGTGTTTTTGTTTTTAACTCTGTGGACATCACATGGGAAATTGTCTTCTGGATATCTCACATTAGATGTGACCCTCTGATGACCTGACCATAAATTTAAATAGGCCTACCTATGATTGTCTTCCTGTACAGCTCACGCTGACATAGTTTTATTTTCTACCTGTGAATTCTAATTCTCGCTGTAGTCTGAGGAATTACTCCTGTCTACACCTACCTGTGCACTCTACCACACAATAACTACACTTAGGTGGATAAGACACCAGTGAGCTAAATTCGTTTTTCAGAGTTGCTGTGTGTTTTGAATGGTTTGGTCTGCTCTAAATGTTGTTTTCCATATCACCAGCTTGTTTTAAAAAAAGTGTATTGTGCTGTATGAAATCTGTCCTCAACGCAGCCTAGTAATCTCTAAGAGAGGACGTCAAATCCTGTTATGTCACCAGTTGGCTGCCCAACTGGAGTTGTGTGCAGTAAGCCTGTCCACTGTATTATCTCTTAGACATGTGACAGACAGTGGCTGTCGGGTTTGGATGGGTTCATCGCTTCTATCCTGTGGGAACACAGAGTCAATGGTCACCTAGCCTCCACCGAGTCCCCAACAACCGGCTGTTCAGGTTTTGTTGCTGCATTCATAATTCATAATTTTCAGCTATATCTTTCCCCTTTTTGCCTGCTAGCATCAGTCAAAATCCTGAATGTGTTGACCAAAGCCAGCAAGGCTCAAACTTGTAGTTTCCTAGAAGGCAGCAGAGTTTTTTAAAAGTGTATTTTCTCCATTTGGCAGGCCATTGTCTGCCTTGACAGGGAAATGGTGTCTGGAAGTAAAATTAGGGCACTCTCATTTATAGTTCTTCACATTCAGGCTTTCAGGCTTTTCTTCCGGTCATCGCACACTCCTTTGATGTGGTCCGAGGTCTAGAGCTCATAGTAGCTCATAGCAATGGTGGAAATGGGCTGTTTTGGTCACCGTCGGACATGTCACGTCCTGGATGAAGCATGAGCACAATGCTCCTCTAGGCCAGGGATAGACCACTTTGATGGGGGTGGGAGCCATAAAAACATCTGAACTGATGATGAGGGGCTGCAGTTGCTCACGGGTTAGCCTATTCAGACCCCCCCCCCCCCCCCACTGCAAGCAAAACATTTTAGTGACCCCCCCCCTCTTGACAGCACATATATTTTGGGGTTTGTTTTAGAGTTTTTTGCAATTCCACATATTTTGCCATGGGATGTAGATAAATGTTTGATTTACAGCTCATTTCCTGTAGTTCTACACATTTTGCCGTAGGGTGGATAGAAATGTTTGCAGTTTTAAATATGATATCGAAGTCAGGCTAACAAAACCAATAGGGGCCCCCTGGTAGGTAATTGAACCATGCTAACACGGAGAATGAACCTGTCCTCAAATCAGTTCAGTTCCTGGCAGATTGCCTTGCCAGCTGCCAATTACTCAGCTCCGCCTGAGGAATGATGGGGGGGAAATGTGATGATCAGGCTGTCTGTTTTAATGACCATGATAACCTAGCTATTACTGTTAGCTGCTAAATAATACAATGTTCAGCAGCATCCTGCCCCAAGGAATGGGCAGCTATTTTAGGAGACCCTCTTGTTGGTTCTACTCTGGGTTTATTTTCACCATTGGTGGACATATACAGTTGAAGTCAGACGTTTACATACACCATAGCCAAATACATTTCAACTCATTTTTTCACAATTCCTGACACTTAATCCTGGTAAAAAAATTCCCTGTCATAGTTCAGTTAGGATCCCCACTTTATTTTAAGAATGTGAAATGTCAGAATAATAGTAGAGTGATTTTATTTCAGCTTCTATTTCTTTCATCGGATTCCCAGTAGGTCAGAAGTTTATACACTCAATTAGTATTTGGTAGCATTGCCTTTAAATTGTTTGACTTGTGTCAAATGTTTTGGGTAGCCTTCCACAAGCTTCCCACAAT
The DNA here is from genome assembly GCF_021184085.1 of Oncorhynchus gorbuscha. Lineage (NCBI taxonomy): Eukaryota > Metazoa > Chordata > Actinopteri > Salmoniformes > Salmonidae > Oncorhynchus > Oncorhynchus gorbuscha. The sequence goes on along the minus strand of NC_060183.1, from coordinate 45,512,615 downwards.
AAGTTGGGTGAATTTTGGCCCATTCCTCCTGACAGAGCTGGTGTAACAGAGTCAGGTTTGTAAGCCTCCTTGCTCGCACACGCTTTTTCAGTTCTGCCCACAAATTATCTATGGGTTTGAGGTCAGGGCTTTGTGTTGGCCACTCCAATACCTTGACTTTTTCGTCCTTAAGCCATTTTGCCACAACTTTGGTAGACAGAACGCATGTCCTTACTGAGCGGTATGATGGCTGTGTGGTCCCATGGTGTTTATACTTGCGTACTATTGTTTGTACAGATGAACGTGGTACCTTCAGGCATTTGGAAATTGCTCCCAAGGATGAACCAGACTTGTGGAGGTCTACAAATTTTTTCTTGGCTGATTTTTTTGGCTGATTTTTTTTGTCTTGGCTGATTTTCTTTTGATTTTCCCATGATGTCAAGCAAAGAGGCACTGAGTTTGAAGGTACATCCACAGGTACACGTCCCAATTGACTCAAATGATGTCAATTAGCCTAATTTTCCAAGCTGTGTAAAGGCACAGTCAACTTGGTGTATGTAAACTTCTTCTGACCCACTGGAATTGTGATGCAGTGAATTATAAGTGAAATAATCTGTCTGTAAACAATTGTTGGAAAGATTACCTGTGTCATGCACAAAGTAGATGTCTTAACCGACCCACCAAAACTATAGTTAGTTAACAAGAAATTTGTGGACCTAACCCCAACCTATGTAAACTTCCAACTTCAACTGTATCTGGTTCTCTCATGTTGTGATATTACCGTGTAATTTAATGTATCTATGCTCAAGCTGATTTTTAAGAGGATACTGGATGTGTCCATTTTCAGTGTTTTGATAAGGGCTACATTTGAATGTGACAGATTTTATGAAAGACATTTACACGCAGGAAAAAAATGTTATTTTGCTCGAGTGGACAATAATTGCAAGAATTTTGCTGTAGGGATGATTATTTTTTTGTCTGTCTCTCCTGCTCTCTCCCATTTCCCTGGGGCAGACTGAGGCATATTTGCCTGTCACATCACATGGTGTATTTTCCTGCGCTATACAGTCGCCAGGTGTTACCATTAAACCCATATTTAGTCATTTTCTTGTTTGCGTATATGACCTTGCTACACAACCCGATATACAGCACACGCTGTTTTAAAACGGATATCCGTTTAATATGCATTACTCTATATTAGCGTTCCTTTAGCTAAGCCCAAGGATTGTCTCATTCAAAATGAACATGATTGTGATTTAGGGCCTTAGCCCTAAATCCTCACCAGCCAGGCCCATCAGTGTGAGTGGGCTGATAATGTGATTGGACAGCTTCACTGTCAAAGGAAGAGGAGGGCAGTGAGGCCGGGGCTATTTTTGACTGCTGTGCTGCATCAGGGTGATCATCTCATTATGCACCAGATGTTAACATCTGTCCCTGCAGCACGCACACACACACGTTCACTCGGGCATGCACACACCACTGTCCGAACAGATGAGCAGCAGCTGTCTCTGTGCGCACAATATACAGGGGAGAATATACTGGTCTGCTAGTAGTTATTCCATATCCTGCCCTGGTTATAAGAGCCTGTCTGCACTATGCTGCTACCCTGGCCATGATGAGAGCCTGTCTGCACGATGCTGCTACCCTGGCTATGATGGGAGCCTGTCTGCACTATGCTGCTACCCTGGCTATGATGGGAGCCTGTCTGCACTATGCTGCTACCCTGGCTATGATGGGAGCCTGTCTGCACTATGCTGCTACCCTGGCTATGATGGGAGCCTGTCTGCACTATGCTGCTACCCTGGCTATGATGGGAGCCTGTCTGCACTATGCTGCTACCCTGGCTATGATGGGAGCCTGTCTGCACTATGCTGCTACCCTGGCTATGATGGGAGCCTGTCTGCACTATGCTGCTACCCTGGCTATGATGGGAGCCTGTCACTATGCACTATGCTGCTACCCTGGCTATGATGGGAGCCTGTCTGCACTATGCTGCTACCCTGGCTATGATGGGAGCCTGTCTGCACTATGCTGCTACCCTGGCTATGATGGGAGCCTGTCTGCACTATGCTGCTACCCTGGCTATGATGGGAGCCTGTCTGCACTATGCTGCTACCCTGGCTATGATGGGAGCCTGTCTGCACTATGCTGCTACCCTGGCTATGATAGTGCAGACAGGCTCTTATGTTACTGCCTCCTCTCTCTTTAGTGCAGATGTGTTCATGTGCAGGATAATGCCGCCGTGATTAAAATCTCTTCTCTGCCTGCCAGGATTAAGCTCCACTTTAACCACAGCCATCTTAAACACACAAGTGCTGCTGGCTGGTTCTCCCGTCTTCACCTCTTCATCCTAAAGGACCCCAGAAGGCTGCCTTTGACACTGCCAGATTCTCGTCTGGCTTACTTGCTGTTTGCCAGGCAGGCCCAACTCAGTCTCCAAGGCAACCCACTGTGGAATGGCCAGAATGGGTTATTTTTGTGCCATCTCCTCTGGCAGAGAAGTAGGGCACACATTCCTCAGGCTGTGGGCCTGTCCGTGTCAGGAGGCAGGAGCCACTTGCTGTTCAAAAGGGATTAGTCTAATTTAACATGTTTGAGAGACTGGTCACGATATCTTCCTGTCTCTTTGTTAAGCTGCCTCTAAGATAGAGGGAGATAGATTGGAGACATGACTGTCTGTGTAACCCTGACTCTTATCAGACTAGTCAGCAAAGTGTTTCTACATTTGTGTCTAGTGTTTGATTTACCCCACATCTTGTTCTATAGCGGACTGCGGTTTTTTAAATAACTGATAGGAGCAACTATTTTATGATTTGGTCAATATTTCCCTCCTTTTGGATTTATGGAGTTTGTAAAAACTAGTCTAGAATGCCAAGCAGCAAACTCTGATGTGTAATTATCCTCCCCCCACTTTCTGGCAATGTGCAATGTTCATAAACAGTCAGTTACCTCATCAGACAAATGATGATCTCATCGAGGTGGTGGTCCAGATTGATGCAGTAACTTAAACTGGAACACTTACATTTGCTGGCCAAGGAAAGCCACTTCAACACTCAAAGCCAATCAAATTGCAGGCTTTTTTGTTGTTGTGGAGACAGGTCTTGGCCGAGGCTACCAAGACCAAAGTTTATGCTCCACACCAGACGTCACAGACATAGGCTAGTAACAACAGAATGTTAAGTGATTTAAAACCCTTGTTATGCAGTACGTGTAAGCTAATGACTGACCCTGGTGATCAAAATGTGTGTTAAAGTGGAAAGAATGTGGTTTTCATTGGGACATTTTAAATGGCGTTCTGTTTGGCCCTCATCCTGGGCCTTCTCACCTGTACAGCACAGACTGGGCAGAGCAGACAGCTGCCTATGTGGAAATCTCATTCGCACCCAGCCCTAACTCAAACGCATCTGACCACCAGACGGCTGCTAGACTCTTGTGTGTGTTTTGGTGTCATCATGGAAAACTGAATTGTTTGGGTATATTTAGCACTGCTATATGTCGGCCTGTGTCAGTGAGACAGAGTGAGTTGTCTCTGGCCATGTTTGTTGATCATGACCAGCTGCTTCATGTGACGTGCTTGGCCTGACTGTTGTTTTAACACACTGTGGTGCTAATCCTCTGACTGAGCTGTTGGCCTCTGGATCTGAACTCAGAGCAGCTGCCTCTGCCCTATGTCTACCACTGACTCACTGCTCTCTCTCTGCCTGCCCTGGGCACTACCGCTTGGTCTGACACTGCACAGGTGGCAACCGGAGCGCTGTGTCTACTGTCCAAGATGTCTGATCTGTTTACTAGAAACTCAAAAGGTCAGAGTATGCCAGTACTCTGGCATCCAAACATCATGAGTTCCTGACTGTACGAGCCACACTGTCTTTACTCAGGAGGAACCTGAACTGATCGGACTATGTACAGGCAACCTGAGCTCTCTTTCCCTGTGCTAGTGTAGATTTCCGTCACTGTTCTCTGTGAGGGGTCAAATGGTAGGCTGCTGATGAGGGACATATAGTTGAAGTCGGAAGTTTACATACATTCCTGGCATTTAATCCTAGTAAAAGTCCCTGTCTTAGGTTAGTTAGGATCACCACTTTACTTTAAGAATGTGAAATGTCAGAATGATAGTAGAGTTATTTATTTCAGCTTTTATCTTTCATCACATTCCCAGTGGGTCAGATGTTTACATACACTCAATTAGTATTTGGTAGCATTGCCTTTAAATTGTTTCACTTGGGTCAAACGTTTCAGGTAGCCTTCCACAAGCTTCCCACAATAAGTTGGGTGAATTGTGGCGCATTCCTCCTGACAAAGCTGGTGTAACTGAGTCAGGTTTGTAGGCCTCCTTGCTCGCACACACTTTTTCAGTTCTGACCACACATTTTCTATGGGATTGAGGTCAGGGCTTTTTGATGGCCACTCCAATACCTTGACTTTGATGTCCTTAAGCCATTTTGCCACAACTTTGGAAGTATGCTTGGGGTCAATGGAAGAGCCATTTGTGACCAAACTTGAACTTCCTGACTGATCAAAATCAAATCAAATCAAATTTATTTATATAGCCCTTCGTACGTCAGCTGATATCTCAAAGTGCTGTACAGAAACCCAGCCTAAAACCCCAAACAGCAAACAATGCAGGTGTAAAAGCACGGTGGCTAGGAAAAACTCCCTAGAAAGGCCAAAACCTAGGAAGAAACCTAGAGAGGAACCGGGCTATGTGGGGTGGCCAGTCCTCTTCTGGCTGTGCCGGGTAGAGATTATAACAGAACATGACCAAGATGTTCAAATGTTCATAAATGACCAGCATGGTCAAATAATAATAAGGCAGAACAGTTGAAACTGGAGCAGCAGCACAGTCAGGTGGACTGGGGACAGCAAGGAGCCATCATGTCAGGTAGTCCTGGGGCACGGCCCTAGGGCTCAGGTCCTCCGAGAGAGAGAAAGAAAGAGAGAATTAGAGAGAGCATATGTGGGGTGGCCAGTCCTCTTCCGGCTGTGCCGGGTGGAGATTATAACAGAACGTGGCCAAGATGTTCAAATGTTCATAAATGACCAGCATGGTTGAATAATAGTAAGGCAGAACAGTTGAAACTGGAGCAGGAGCATGGCCAGGTGGACTGGGGACAGCAAGGAGTCCTCATGTCAGGTAGTCCTGGGACATGGTCCTAGGGCCCAGGCCAGTTGAAACTGGAGCAGCAGCATGGCCAGGTGGACTGGGGACAGCAAGGAGTCATCATGTCAGGTAGTCCTGGGGCATGGTTCTAGGGCTCAGGTCCTCCGAGAGAGAGAAAGAAAGAGAGAAGGAGAGAATTAGAGAACGCACACTTAGATTTACACAGGACACCGAATAGGACAGGAGAAGTACTCCAGATAAACAAACTGACCCTAGCCCCCGACACATAAACTACTGCAGCATAAATACTGGAGGCTGAGACAGGAGGGGTCAGGAGACACTGTGGCCCCATCCGAGGACACCCCGGACAGGGCCAAACAGGAAGGATATAACCCCACCCACTTTGCCAAAGCACAGCCCCCACACCACTAGAGGGAAATCTTCAACCACCAACTTACCATCCTGAGACAAGGCCGAGTATAGCCCACAAAGATCTCCGACACGGTACAACCCAAGGGGGGAACCCAGACAGGCCGACCACAACAGTGTATCAACCCACCCAGGTGACGCACCCCCCCAGGGACGGCACGAGAGAGCCCCAGCAAGCCAGTGACTCAGCCCCCGTAACAGGGCTAGAGGCAGAGAATCCCAGTGGAAAAAGGGGAACCGGCCAGGCAGAGACAGCAAGGGCGGTTCGTTGCTCCAGAGCCTTTCCGTTCACCTTCCCACTCCTGGGCCAGACTACACTCAATCATATGACCCACTGAAGAGATGAGTCTTCAGTAAAGACTTAAAGGTTGAGACCGAGTTTGCGTCTCTGACATGGGTAGGCAGACCGTTCCATAAAAATGGAGCTCTATAGGAGAAAGCCCTGCCTCCAGCTGTTTGCTCAAGACTGATGTCTTGAGATGTTGCTGCAATATGTCCACAATATTTTCTTACCCCATGATTCTATCTATTTTGTGAAGTGCACCAGTCCCTCCTGCAGCAAAGCATCCCACAAGGTTGGGATGGTGTTCTTCAGCTTGCAAGCCTCTCCATTTTTCCTCCAAACCTAACGATGGTCATTATGGCCAAACAGTACTATTTTTGTTTCATCAGACCAAAGGACATTTCTCCAAAAAGTACGATCTTTGTCCCCATGTGCAGTTGCAAACCGCAGTCTGGCTTTTTTATGGCGGTTTTAGAGCAGTGGCTTCTTGATTTGCACTTTTCAAACCAAGGTGCGTTCATCTCTAGGAGACAGAACGCGTCTCCTTCCTGAGCGGTATGACGGGTGTGTGGTCCCATGGTGTTTATATTTGCGTACTACAGTTTGTACAAATGAACATAGTACCTTCAGGCGTTTTGAAATTGCTCCCAAGGATGAACCAGACTTTTGGAGGTCTACAACTTCTTGGCTGATTTATTTTGATTTTCCCCCGATGTCAAGCAAAGAGGCACTGAGTTTGAAGGTAGGCCTTGAAATACATCCACAGGTATACCACCAATTGATACCAATTGATTCAAATTATGTCAATTAGCCTGACAGAAGCTTCTAAAGCCATGACATAATTTTCTGGAATGAACTCTTTGTGTGCCAGTTGAACTGTAGGACAGAGGACACTCCAGCTGAAGAAAGGAAATCTTCTGAACTAATTTGAGGTTGTTGAGAGGCTCGTCTTCTGTCATGATAAATCACACTGAAAATACCACAATTATTTGGGCATGGAGGAGATTGCCTCTAAAAATGTCTCTCCTCATGATCAGTGTTGGCTAACTGTGAGCTGAATTTAGACAGAAAATAGAACGGGGCGGCAGGGTAGCCTAGTGGTTAGAGTGTTGGACTAGTAACCCGAAAGGTTGCAAGTTTGAATCCCCGAGCTGACAAGGTACAAATCTGTCGTTCTGCCCCTGAACAGGCACTGTTCCTAGGCCGTCATTGAAAATAAGAATTTGTTCTTAACTGACTTGCCTACTAAAATAAAGGTAAAATAAATAAAATTTAAAAAAGAACATTGTTTGAGCAACTATATTCCAGTCACACATACGGTACAGTTGTTTTTGTACCATGAACACTTAAGGTACATACCTGGAGAGCTGGAAATACTTGACCCAAATTTGACTGTAAAAAGTTTGACAGAAGCATGTTTATGCTTGGATGCGCTGGTGAAAACGTAATGGTATGTCAGGACTGGATAGTTATAATAGGATATTATTACAACACAAACATTACAGGAGTAGCTCTGCCATTATCTCAGCTTTGTGTTTGTGGGTCGTAGTTCAAATACAGTAGGTTTACAACACATCAGTTATTGTGTTGGGAGGTCTGACTCATTTCTGTAAAATCATATAAAATCAATTACCCTGGTTAGTCGAGGTTAAGGTAATATGTACAGTACATGTAGGTAGAGTTATTAAAGTGACTATGCATAGATAATAACAGAGTAGCAGCAGTGTAAAAGGAGGGGGCAATGCAAATAGCATGTGTAGACTAGATGTTCAGGAGTCATGGCTTTGGGGTAGAAGTTATCAAGTGTAGCCTTTTGGACCTAGACTGCGGTACCACTGTTGTGTCACCTGCAAACTTAATGATGGTGTTGGAGTCCTGCCTGGCCATGAAGTCATGAGTGAACAAGGAGTACAGGAGGGGACTGAGCACAGACCCATGAGGGGCCCCCGTGTTGAGGATCAGCGTGGCGGTTGTTTTACCTACCCTTACCACCTGGGGGCGGCCCGTCAGGAAGTCTAGGATCCAGTTGCAAGGGGAGGTGTTCAGTCCCAGGGTCTTTAGCTTAGTGATGAGTTTTGAGGGCACTATGGTGTTGAACGCTAAGCAACTAATAGCATTCTCACATAGGTGTTCCTTTTATCCAGGTGGGAAAGGGCAGTGTGGAGTGCAATCGATATTGCATCAACTGTGGATCTGTTGGAGCGGTATGCAAATTGGAGTGGATCTAGGGTTTCTGGGATAATGGTGTTGATATGAGCCATGACCAGCCTTTCAAAGCACTTCATGGCTACAGATGTGAGTGCTATGGGTCGGCAGGTTACCTTAGTGTTCTTGGGCACAGGGACTATGGTGGTCTGCTTGAAACATGTTGGTATTATGGACTCGGACAGGGAGAGGTTGAAAATGTCAGTGAAGATATTTGCCAGTAGTAGGTGAGCGCATGCTCGGAGTACTCATTCTGGTAATCCATCTGGCACTGTGGCCTTGTGAATGTTGACCTGTTTTAAAGGTCTTATTCACACCGGCTACAGAGAGCGTGATTACACAGTTGTCTGGAACAGCTGATGCTTTCATGCATGTTTGTGTTACTTGCCTTGAAGCGAGCGTAGAAGTAATTTAGCTCCTCTGGTAGGCTCGTGTCACTGGGCAGCTCGTGGCTGTGCTTCCCTTTGTAGTCTGTAATAGTTTGCAAGCCCTTCCACATCCGACAAGCATCGGAGCCAGTGTAGTACAATTCAATCTTAGTCCTGTATTGATGCTTTTCCTGTTGGATGGTTTTTCGGAGGGCATAGCGGGATTTCTTAAGTTTCCGGGTTAGTCCCGCTCCTTTAAAACGGCAGCTCTACCTTTTAGTTCAGTGTGGATGTTGCCTGTAATCCGTGGCTTCTGATTGAAGTATGTACGTACAGTCACTGTGGGAACGACGTCATCGATGCCCTTATTGTTGAAGCCAATGACTGGTATAGTGTACTCCATTGCCATCAGGAGAATCCCGTAACATATTCCAGTCTGTACTAACAAAACAGTCCTGTAGCTTAGCATCTGCTTCATCTGATCCTTTTTTTATTGATCTAGTCACTGGTGCTTCCTGCTTTAGTTTTTGCTTGTAAGCAGGAATTGGGAGGATAGAATTATGGTCAGATTTTACAAATGGAGGGCGAGAGAGAGCTTTGTACATGTCTCTATGTGGAGTAAAGGTGTTTTTCCCGACTGGTTGCACATGTACCATGCTGGTAGAAATTAGGCGAAACGGATTTAAGTTTCCCTGCATTAACCTCTTGCGACGAGCAAGCCCGTATCCGGGAGCATAATTATAGCCTCAAGCTCATTACCATAACGCAACGTTAACTATTCATGAAAATCGCAAATGAAATGAAATAAATATATTGGCTCACAAGCTTAGCCTTTTGTTAACAACACTGTCATCTCAGATTTTCAAAATATGCTTTTCAACCATAGCTACACAAGCATTTGTGTAAGAGTATTGATATCTAGCATAGCATTAAGCCTAGCATTCAGCAGGCAACATTTTCACAAAAACAAGAAAAGCATTCAAATAAAATCATTTACCTTTGAAGAACTTCGTATGTTTTCAATGAGGAGACTCTCAGTTAGATAACAAATGTTCAGTTTTTCCAAAAATATTATTTGTGTAGGAGAAATCGCTCCGTTTTGTTTGGCTAAGAAAACCCCCGAAAATAAAGTCATTACAATGCTGAACTTTTTTCCAAATGAACTCCATAATATCGAGAGAAACATGGCAAACGTTGTTTAGAATCAATCCTCAAGGTGTTTTTCACATATCTATTCGATGATAAATCATTCGTGGCAGTTTGGTTTCTCCACTGTACCAAATGGAAAAATGCATGCAGCTGATTATGCAATAATTTCGACTGAGGACACCAAGCAGACACCTGGTAAATGTAGTCTCTTATGGTCAATCTTCCAATGATATGCCTACAAATACGTCACAATGCTGCAGGCACCTTGGGGAAACGACAGAAAGTGTATGCTCATTCCTTGCGCATTCACAGCCATATAAGGAGACATTGGAACACAGCGCCTCCAAAATCTGGGGCATTTCCTGTTTTAAATTTAATATTGGTTTCGCCTGTAGCATCAGTTCTGTGGCACTCACAGATAATATCTTTGCCATTTTGGAAACGTCAGTGTTTTCTTTCCAAAGCTGACAATTTATACGCATAGTCTAGCATCTTTTCGCGACAAAATATCATGTTTAAAACGGGAACATTTTTCATGCAAAAATCAAATACTGCCCCCAGAGGTTCAAGAGGTTAAAGTCCCCGGCCTCTAGGATCACCCCCTCTGGATGAGCATTTTCTTGTTTGCTTATGGCTTTATACAACTCATTGAGTGCGGTCTTAGTGCCAGCATCGGTTTGTGGTGGTAAATAGACAGCTACGAAGAATATAATGAAAACGTCTTGGTAAATAGTGTGGTCTACAGCTTATCATGAGATACTCTACCTCAGGCGAGCAAAACCGCGAGACTTCTTTAAATTTCATGCACCAGCTGTTGTTTACAAATATGCATAAACTGCCACTCCTTTGTCATACCAGAGGCGGCTGTTCAATCCTGCCGAAACAGTGTACAACCCAACAGCTATATGTTATTCATGTCGTATTCAGCTGTATGTTATTCATGTTGACTAATAGGATTGATGGTAAAGGCAGATTACCCTCTCGCCATCGGATCCTTACGGAACGCAGACCCTGATATCTCTGTCTTTCTCCTGTGAATGACGGGGATGAGGGCCTTTTCAGGTGTCTGGAGTAAATCCTTCGTGTCAGACTCGTTGAAGGAAAAAAAAAATATCTTCCAGTCTGGGATGAGTAATCTCAGTCCTGATATCTAGAGACGGTGGCAGAAACATTATGTACAAAATAAGTTACAAATAACGTGAAAAAACATTCACAATTGGTTAGGGGAGCGTAAAATGGCAGCCATCTCCTCCAGCGCCTTTCTCAGATAAACCATATGTTTTTTAAGTTACACGTGACGTGGCGAATTCAGTGTGTAGGTCGATTCCCTGTCCGATTATTCTGGCTGTGTCAACAGAACTGCAGTCAGTCCCGTGTGACTAATTAGAGCACGGGAGCTGTTGGAAATCCTCCTCTGGTGTGTGTGCATGCTAATGATGGTGAGTGTGGATACAGCGGCGGGGGTTCCAGGAACTCTCACACACAGCCCCTCCCAGTTGTAGTGCCATTGTGTCCACACAGCCCCCCCACCCCCACCCCAACAGGACTAAAGCTGCAGGGGTGTAAGCTTGAAAACAGCCACTGCCCTCCTTTGTCCCCCTGCCTCAGAGAGGCTGGTGCTTCCTCACTGTTTCAATCCAGTCTCAGCGGTATCTTTGTGTGCACAACACACACACACACAGACATTAGTTATACATCTCGAGGGCTAGACCTGTGGGGCATGTTGTTTTGTGAAAGGGGCGGGTAGTGGCAGGCTGTAGGCTGATAGGAGGTTGGTAGTGTTGTTCTGTTACCCTTTGTGTGGATATGCTCCAAGAGCATAATAATGTAATGCTGTAGTAGACGGGTGGGGCTGGGACATGTGTAGATGCTATCACGAGGACCATCATCCTTGGGGTTGGGGATTAAACTGTGGAATTGGTTTCTAAAACCCCTTTTCTGTGACCTAAGCTGATTTCTAGTATTGAAAACAAATATGATCTTTTGTGCTTTGTCCAATCCCCCCTCTGCCCTGTTTACCCCTAAAGGTGATTATGAATATGGCTATGACATGCTTGCAGTGTTTGTCCTGTGTGTGTTCTTCTGTTTGGTATTCATTCCATGGCGGTTGTGTTAGCTCTGAATAGGCCAATGAGGGAAGAGTAGTTCTCCTCTTGACCCTTCATTAATATGGAGTAACCTAATGTAGCAGGCGTAAAAGAAATGCCCGAGCCAGGTCGTCAGAACCCGTATGCATCGGGTTTTCAGGCTTCACCTCTATTCTCCTTTCCCCCTGAACTGGGTGCTTCCAGTTTCTACCGACCCCCTGAGGGTGAGTGTGGATACTGGGCAGAAGGCCCGCCCTGTTTGCTTTAGGCCTGACCTGGGCACACTGCAAGCTTGGTCACGGCATTGGCTGTTACTCAGTCCGCCAGGGAAAGTTGCCTCTTCTCGGGGGCGTTGCCTTTGTTTCTGTTAGAACAGCTGTGAAAAACTCTGGCTTTTTATCGATCTCCTCAAACCCCAGTGTGAGTTCTCACCTACCAGTGTGGAGTGTGGCAGATGTGGAAAGAGGGAGGAACCCCTCCTTTTTGTTGTATAATGAATGATGTCACCTGATGAGTAAGAGGAAATTAGTGTGTAAGAAGACGATGATTGAAACTTGGGGAAATGTTGATGTGGTGACAGAATGGAGGAGGGACAAGGCCTGTGAAATCAGTCTTGATTGGATGCTGAGGGTCATTCCCTTTGCGGGGGATGGGGGCTGACTACAAGTGGCCCATCTGATTTTCCTACAGAAACATTGTGTACAGAGAAAGATGTATGAACGAGAAAGTAATTGAGTCCGACACCCTCCGAAACCAGGCCCTTTCATGTGTTCATATGCCCCTCCTCCACCCCTCTGAGTGTGTGTGTGTGTGTGTTATCGATCATTGTCAATAGCCTTCTTTGAAATGAACCCCCTTCTACGACCCCGCCAACCCCTCTTCGCCCCTCTCCCTCTCTTTTCAATGATGCCCAAAGCTGGGGAAAAAGGGGAAGTGGAAGCGAAGGACTGAGTCCATTGTGAAAAGACCAGACGTGGACATTCTCAGCTAGACTCCTCCTGTGTTTTTCCAAACACATCCAGCATCCTACTGGGACATTCTTGGAAACAGGAAAATATATAAATATATATTTTTTCTTTTCTTCTAGCAAGCCTGAAGAAATAGCAGTTTTCCTTTTATGGTGGTAGAGTTCAGTGGAGAGAAAAGGAGCAGAAATGGACAGCCTGGCAGAAGATCAAGCCTTGCAGAGCAGGGCAGCAGCACAGGAATGTACATGCTCATTATCCTACCTGCTTGCTGATGCAATTGTGAGGAGGGGGGAGTGGAGGTGGATGGCACATTCCAAGTCCTTGATGTCAGGACCAACAGAGTCCTCTGTCCATCTGCACACTGTGTAACTAGCCTTCACCCAGTGAGCAGTGAAGGAGGTGAGACTGGAGTGAGCGTTTCTTTTACTGTCCTCTGTCCATCTGCACACTGTGTAACTAGCCTTCACCCAGTGAGCAGTGAAGGAGGTGAGACTGGAGTGAGCGTTTCTTTTACTGTCCTCTGTCTGACTCTCTGACCCAGATGAGGGGAGCGGCAGAGATGACTAACTGGCTGTGTGATTCAGCACGTATGCTTCCTGTAACAGACTCCCCACTGTTTCCACACAGAGAGATCTGGTGCCGGCAACATTCTCAGGAATGAACCACTAATACATCACATGTCAGGACGTCCTGCATATAGCAACACTGTGATGTTATACACTCCGACTGTATTGCAGTGAACTGCAGCACTACAAGCACAATAGTGTAAAAATCACACCTTTTTAACCAGGACAAAAAATACCATGACCTTAACCCTTTTATTCCAGTCTGTCTGTTTCCAGTGCTAAACGACTCCAGCATGCTAGTTGGACCCCCTGCTTTGTCCTGGTGAGAAGAGAAAATCAATGGGTTAAGTGCTGCTAAGGACAGGCTATTAGATAGGCTACTGCCTTACACACCCAGAGGGAAGAAGGGGGCATTGAGATGAATCCTATACATTGTGTGGAGTGTAGGGAAGAAAATCTGTGTGAACTAAATTGTTTCAGGACTAAGACACGCTGAGAAATGAACAGTGCTTGAAATGATCAGACATACCAAAGACCAGAGCAAATATCAACCATGGTAACAAACTATATATTATTTTCCATATCCTTGGTAACAAACAAAAAAACATTACCTTTTGGATAAGGTTGCTATGGAGGTTTTAGTTTTACAGCATGGTGACAGTCATGGTCACACAGACACAGCCTCGGAGACCATACTGGAGCTGAACAGTGTTGATCCAGCGGGTCATGACGATATGAGGTGCAGATAGTAAAACCAGGTCAATCTTTTTCTGTAGCAGATAAGCCCAGATCAGACCCTGCCGGTGATGGGGCAGTACAATATTAGTGAGCTATCTAGGCAGTCTAACAAAGACAAACAAGAGGGGTGCATTATTATTTAACCAAGGAAAAGGATCATCGGGCCTAATCCATTCTTACAGCTAAACCATTCAAATCATGTGAGCTCTGAGCATGGTACACGTCAGTGAGTATAAATGATTCTGTCAAACTAGCATGCAACATCTCCCCCTACCCTAACATATTGATTGGGGTTGCCTTTATATCACACAACAGAGATTTTATAATAAAACCATTAATGATAGAGAATGTAGTGACATAGTATTACTGATGGGATTTAACCACTGTTTGTCTCATGGACTTCCAAGCACTATGTGAGTACATTATCCAGTTGGCTATAGTAGCAGTGCGTGGTCAGGCTGTCTGTGTACAGACAGAGCATGTACTAAACCCACTCACTGTCTGATGGGTGTAGTCTCGTGCTGCACTGCATTACTGTCAGAGGCAGCCAGCCAGGCAGGATGACCGTAATCTTATTTCGTGACGGATGATGTAACAACTCATTGTTTCTGCCTGCCTCAATCGGACTGATACCCCGCCATCATCACAAACAGACCTAGGCACAGCATCCCAACATGCCCTGTCAGTTGCGAACTGTCTGGCAGTGTTTGGAGGAACCCTGGCTGTGCCACACAGGACTTCTTTTAGAACCATTAAGGATGCAGCAGAGAATGAAGGAGACTTGGGATGTTTGTTTTTCCCTTTTTAGCTGCCTTTCTGATTCTGTTCGTGCTGCACCAGCTCTGTTTCCTGCTATTGTGTCTGAAAATGGAAAGAAGAGGTCTTTCAAAAATGTTCTGCATAGATCCCTCCACAAACCAACTAAGGCTTTAAGGGTAATAATTAAGGTTTAGTTTTCTAGAAGATGACGAGTAAATCGACTATCCTGGATAGAGAATGAAGTTCAGGCATGTTTTTCTGGACATTCGCGATCACACAACACAGTGGTTAAAAGGCCTGCAGATGGCCTGTTAGTGAGGCAAATGGGGCGTTTTTTGTTTCCCCCATAATTAGAAGGCCATAACATGTGACGTACAGCCTGTTCTGTGCTGATAGTCAGGAAATGGCCTTGGTTACAGAACATGTGGTGATAAACACCCATGCACGTTCACATGCACGTGCATATTCAAACAGACGCAGGCATCCACGCACAAGCTCTTTCTCTCACTAACACACATTCCCCAGCAAACTGCCAGTACCTTGTGATTTTGCTGACGAGGACACACCCTTTGAATATGAGGGGATCTGCAGCTATTAAACAAAGCCTGTTGGAGCCCTCCACTCCACAGAGGTCTCAAGGGAAATGAACATGCAGTTATTTTTCTCTGTAGCAGGCTCTGGCAATCAGTGGTAATGCAGTGAAATTGCCATCTAGTGGACAAATAGAGAACAATTTTGTTACAGCTCAAATCTTGGCAAAACATTGATTTTGGATCCTGTAGAAAATCCACTATATCCTGATATCATTGGATAAATAATCTCTGCTGGTTGGATAATTTGAGTATTATTTTTAAACTAACTCTCCCCCTGTCTTGCTCTTTCTTAGGTGAGCTTCTAAGCCAGCCGCGCCCTGAGGGGCTGACTGAGATAATCTGCCCAAAGAATGGTTTGGAGCGGGTTGACGTGGCGCTGGTTTACCCACCTACGCCCACTGTGGTCAGCCCCTGTCTCAAATGAGCCACGCGGCCTGGCATCTACTGTCCTGTCTGACTGTACCCTCA
This sequence comes from Oncorhynchus gorbuscha, assembly GCF_021184085.1. Taxonomy (NCBI): domain Eukaryota; kingdom Metazoa; phylum Chordata; class Actinopteri; order Salmoniformes; family Salmonidae; genus Oncorhynchus; species Oncorhynchus gorbuscha. The sequence continues at coordinate 45,496,922 of NC_060183.1, read as the reverse complement.
CGCCCGACTCTCTAGCCAACACCTGCTGCACACCTGAGTCTGAACCCCACAACCCAGCTCTCCCTCTGAATCCCCTCAACCCACCCAGGCAGCAGCCAGACTGGACACATAGCCATGCAAGGTCACAGAGATATGCACCGTCAGCTGGATGCAGTAGAGCTGATAACTGTAAGTATCCTCCAGAAAGGGTCATAGGTTGGTAACTAGAGGGTTCGATGCTTAGAAGCTTCTATATACTGTGTAAATGGATCGACATCTAACCTGTAATTGAATATACCTGATAAAATTGATGATAGTGAAGCTGTACTACAAATGACAAAGTATAAAAGTAAGAGTATGTTATATTCTTTGTATTTTTTCTATTTGCAGGTTATCCAACTGTTCTTACACTGCCTCGCTATGATGACAAAGGCCATATTACAGGACTTTGGCTGAAAGCAAACCTTCACCGTGGTCGTTTTTTAAGACCCCATCAGCAAGCAGTGTCTTTTCCAACTCTCTTACTCCACGCTGCCCTCCAGATCTATGACAAACCTCTGCCTATAACCTAACCAGGATGAAACACAGGAAATCCACCATATCAACTATCAATTAAACAATCGAGAGATGAGTGGGCAAAGAGTTGGAGGGATTTCTCTCTTTACAACTTAGTGGCGTCATGAAATGTTGGAAACCTCTTGGCTGGACTGCTACCCCATTCTAATTTCCCGTAATGCTCATTTTTAATGCTCATTTTCCACGTGTCCACGTGTAAAGGCTGTGATTTGAAGAACATAGAAAAGAGAACCGACTGAACCTCCTACTTACTATATCAATCTATGACTGACAGTTGTGGGGTCTATCTGCCTGTCTGTTTCTATGTCTGTAAACCAAATACAGCCTTGTATAGCCAAACACATGAACACCACCTACTCTTAAAGAACACAACACACGTTACCCATGTACAGATCTTAACCTTTGCTTTGGCTTGCAAAGGGGCAGATGTATCATATGAAGTACATGCTGGAAGGACATATTATGTGAGGTCAGTGGACTGTGTTTATGCCAAGGAAATCCCACTTCAGCTGTACTTGTTTCTTTGTGGCATATCCTGACGATGGTGTGATGTATTTGTGATTTGCCATTTCAGCTTTAGCAAGAAAAGTACTCGGTTTCACTTTAGACTTGTTCAAAAATGATCATTGTATGTAAATAAAAGATGATCATGTCCTCTAAAGGAAACAGAAAAAGATGTCTGTGGGTATTGAGTCTGAAGTCTTCACAGCACCTTCTTTGGTCGTGTTGAAATAAATTCCGCTATTCCAAGATGGTCTTCACTGGTATGGGGGAGATACTGCAATATGTTTAAAACATGCAAGAAAAAAGTTTATAACTTTTGTATATAATATCTTTATTTTTGTATCTTGACTTAAGTTGTCACCACCCTCTTTCAACATTATTTGCAGTGCAACGTTGTGCATGGCCTCACTTAGCCATTGTGAGAGTGTAGGCTCCGCACACTTTTATAAGTAGCAGGTCAAACTTTCTCACAGCACAACGTAAAAAGCACCAAATACAAAATAAACCAACTACTGGTTTAAATATGACCACGTTGTCTTTTTCATTTGTCTTTCTCTACACACTAATACTGATTATACATCTTTATGGGAAAGATACTTTGATATTGGTCGCTGTGTTTAAATGACTTTACATAGAGTTATGACTGGCAGCAAACTGTCTCCCAGCACTGAATACCACGTTTGATAAAAGTCAGGAGTGTAGTCTCTGTATGCTCTCTCTTAGTAAAACTGCTCTAGCAGTAGAGCAAGGGCGCTTAGTTGCAACGCTGTGATAGTGGGTTCAGTTCCCAGGATGACCCAATATTTTCAAGTGTATGAGCACAACTACGTCGCTTTGAATAAAAGCATCTACTAAATGGCATATATTCTATTGAATGACCACTCTCATCTCCGCCAACTACACACTCCCAGTTTAAATAGCTGAGGTCACGTTCCTGACCTGGACTCCCAGTCCAAGCCAGAACGCAAGGATATTACACCGATTAGATAGACTAGAGTAAAAAAAAAAGATGACCTGCCATTTTTTTACCTCCTAATCTATAATCTAGATTAGATCTACTTAGAGAGGGCACCTCCACTGCAGACTGATCAGGTCAGAGATCAATAATGTTCGAGCCAGGGCAACAAGAGAAGAGGGGGTGAGATACAGGATATTGTGCTGCTAAGGTGAGGTATTCCACACAACATATGCGCTGAAATCATATAGGTGATCGAGACTAGAATCAAGGGGAAAAATATAACATGCTGCATAGACCATCTATTTTACAATCTGAATTTCACAGACTAGTTCACAGCACTTTCTGATGAAAAGGAGCTCTCTTGTAGATCAGTTACTTATGTCACAGTTGGTCCAATGTTGACTATTTGCCAAGGTAGCAGCACCACAAAATCAGAGACTCCTACAAGAAATTGAATGATTAGCCCCTCTAGTGATAAAACAGACCTCAGCAGCACACCTAATCATTTGAGGTGGAGATGAGAGGTCCCAAAAACTCAGTGGTGGAAAAGGTACCCAATTGTCATACTTGAGTAAAAGTAAAGATTCTTTAATAGAAAATTACTTGAGTAGAAGTCACCCAGTAAAATACTACTAATAAAAGTAAATAATTTTAAATTCCTTAAATTAAGCAAACCAGACAGCACAATGTTCTAGTTTTTTTTTACAGAAATCCAGGGGCACACTCCAAAATCAGGAAGCACTTGTATTTAGCAAGTCCACCAGATCAGAGGCATGTTCTCTTGATAAGTGCATTAATTGTACCATTTTCCTGCTAAGCATTTTTATGTTAACCTTTATTTAACTAGGCAAGTCAGTTAAGAACAAATTCTTATTTACAATGACGGCCTACCCCGGCCAAACTCAAACAATGCTGAGCCAATTGTACACCACCCTATGGGACTCCCAATCACAGCCAGATGTGATACAGCTTGGATTTGAACCAGGAACTGTAGTGGCACCTCCACTGCACCACTCAGGAACCTTAGCATTCAAAATGTAACAAGTACTTTTGAGTGTCAGGGAAAATGTATGGAGTAAAAAGTACTATTTTCTTTAGGAATGTAGTGAATTAAAAGTAAAAGTTCTCAAAAATATAAATAGTAAAGTAAAGTACAGACACCCCCAAAAAACTACTAAAATAGTACTTTGAAGTAGTTTTACTTAAGTACTTTACACCACTGAAAAAAAAACTCCAGTACAAGAACATGAGCTTGTATTAAATACATATAAAGGTAGTTAGAGAAATGTGTGGTTTATGAAAAACAGGGCATGTTGTCCCCCACGAATGATGCAGCCTCCCACCTTATAGCCCCGCCTTGTACCAATCAGTGGGATTTTGTAAATGCCAGATCTCTATGGCAAGATGCATCATTCACCCAAGTTTCGTCAAAATCCAGCTAGTGCTGTCTGAGATATCACATTATCACATGTGACTAACATACAAACGTACTAAAGAACGGAGACAGATGCACAGTTACCTCCCCAATTTCATTGTGGGGGTTAATCATTGAATTACTTACAGTATATGATCCCATCAAAATACTAGACTATTGGTCCCATCAGGCCTTTATGCTTATATTGATTTAGACAGGGGTTTTGAACTGCTTTGACTGAAAAACAAACCAAAATATATATTTTTAAAGGCAACAGTAAATCTGTCGTCCCCCCACGAGTGATGCAGCACCCCCTTTGGGCCAATCAGAGTAATTGTCTAAGTGATGGATCCCCTTGGCAAGACGCATCATTCACCCAAGTGTCATCAAAATCGGGCCAGTGGTGTTTGATATATCACATGGGATAGCTAGACTTGTATCCCTGAGAATGTGTGCCAAATTTCAGCATTCTGAGTCAAACAGATCAAGCGATATTAACATGTGCCCATTATAGCGCCACTGTGTGGTCGATATTAATGTTCTTTCATGTACTGAGTCTTGACAGTGTTTACAAGATGCGTACCAATTTTATTGACAATACGAATATCCTTGACTGATTTATATGCATTTATGTGCCTGACCACGGCAACTGGAATGTTTATTGGTCAATATGTTGTTTTAGGTACTAGCCTGTAAAATATTGCATTGAGAGATCTTTGTCCATAGATGCCACATATTCAAGTTTAGTGCAGATCGATTATTTCGTGCCAGAAGAGTAGCGTTTAAGTGTTTTTTACAAAATAAAAATCCACCATGGCGGACCTTATGGCTCACTGAGGCAAATTTGTTCCTTGTGAGGAGAGGGGGCTATGTATTGACTTTAGGTCAAACGGGGTGAGGGGTGTGACCTTTCAAATCATTTTAAATATCTTGTTATAGTACCACCATCTGGCCAATCAGTGTATTTTAGTAAATGCTGGATCTCTATGGCAAGACCCATCATTCACCCAAGTTTCGTCAAAATCTGGCCAGTGCAGTCTGAGATATCATGTATGACTAGTGTACAAACGCACTAACGGACGGAGACAGATGCACAGTCCCCTCCCCGATTTAATCGTGGGAGACAATAATATGTCTCTGTTGATGGTGGTACTGTACTTGAAATAATCAGAGAACATCATTTTCCTGCTCTTTGAGCCCATCTAGCCAGGGGGCGACTTAGTGATTTGGAGGGCTCAGGCAGAGGATTGAAAGTAAAGACGTAATTTAACTATAATAATGTATTACCTTTAAATGTGCCATGAACAGAACCAGTCATGATGTTTTCATCTGATTGTCAAACAAATCACTTAAAAAAGTAAGTTACCCTTGCACGTTCATCCAAAATAATTTCAGCATCCAAACAGTGCACTGTGCACTTGCCAACTTTCCTTGAATTCGCAAGTGACGGAAACTTTCTCACTGGAGAAAGCATCCGAGCGAGTGTAGCAGCACCCCTCTGTCTTACTATACAGTATGTAGCCCATGTATCTGAAGCTGTCTGGCCAGAAAGAGTATGAAATAACATTTTTTTGGCCAGACAACATCACGTAGCTACACATATTTTTTATTTGTACCTTTATTTAACTAGGCAAGTCAGTTAAGAACAAAAATTGACTTTCAATGACGGCCTAGGAACAGTAGGTTAACTGCCTGTTCAGGGGTAGGTAGAATGACAGATTTGTACCTTGTCAGATCAGGGATTTGAACTTGCAACCTTCTGGTTACTAGTCCAACACTCTAACCACTAGGCTACCCTGCCATCCTCTGCCTTGATGACAATGGCAGTATTATCAGCAGCACCTGTCTTTTTACTAAAGCAATGCGTATTGTATCCCCCTAGAGTCTAAGGGCCAAGGTCTGGGTTTTCTACTATTTTATTTGATCTTATTTAACCTTTATTTAACTAGGAAAGTCAGTTAAGAACAAATTCTTATTTACAATGACGGCCTACTAAAAGGCAAAAGGCCTCCTGCGGGGACGGGTCTGGGATTAAATTCTTTTAGAAATTCAATAAAAATATAGGACAAAGCACGACAAGAGACAACACAATATTACATAAAGAGAGACCTAAGACAACAACATAGCATTGCAGCAACACGTGGCAAGAACATGGTAGCAACACAACATGGCATGTAACATATGGAATTGTTTTAAGATTTTCATACCAAGGATAATTTAGCAATATTATATTTAGCAATTTAGCAATATATTTACCTGTAAATATAAAAAAATATATATTTTATGAAACATTTGGCCTTACCCCTTAGCACCTTGTCAGCTCAGGGGTTTCAACTTGCAACCTTCCAGCTACTAGTCCAATGCTTTAACCACTAGGCTACCCTGCCACCCCAGTAAATGTATATACTGTAATCTATACCAACTACTGCATCTTGCCTATGCTGTTCAGCCATCGCTCATCCACATATTTATATGTACATATTCTTATTCATTCCTTTACACTTGTATGTAAAAGGTAGTTGTTGTGCAATTGTTTGATTACTTGTTAGTTATTACTGCATGGTCAGAACTAGAAGCACAAGCATTTCCGTACACTTGCATTAACATCTGCTAACCATGTGTATGTGACCAATAACATTTGATTTGATTTGACGTGGAAATTCCCTATTCAACTCAAATCAAATCAAATCAAATGTATTTATATAGCCCTTCTTACATCAGCTGATATCTCAAAGTGCTGTACAGAAACCCAGCCTAAAACCCCAAACAATGTAGCATGGTGGCTAGGAAAAACTCCCTAGAAAGGCCAAAACCTAGGAAGAAACCCAGAGACGAACCAGGCTATGAGGGGTGGCCTGTCCTCTTCTGGCTGTGCCGGGTGGAGATTATAACAGAACATGGCCAAGATGTTCAAATGTTCATAAATGACCAGCATGGTCAAATAATAATAATCACAGTGGTTGTCGAGGGTGCAGCAAGTCAGCACCTCAGGAGTAAATGTTAGTTGGCTTTTCATAGCCGATCATTAAGAGTATCTCCAGAGAGTTGAAAACAGCAGGTCTGGGACAGGTAGCACGTCCAGTGAACAGGTCAGGGTTCCATAGCCGCAGACAGAACAGTTGAAACTATTCAATTCCATTCATTTTTCAGCCCGGTATTGGTTTACCTTCAGACGGGCCCCATGACCTTTTTTTGATGCCCAGATCATGAGGACCCTTGATGATGTGAGGCCTCTTCTGACAAATGTCCGCCAGTGCATCTAGTTCATAAACGTTTCACAGTTGTTCAAAATGAGAATGCAATATATTTGTAATACAAAAGGTGGCGGTAAACTATTTCTATTGGAATAAATGCCTGTCAGAAATTACACCAAAGAAGAACACCTAGTCTCGTTCAAAGATCTCTGAATATCTCGCGAGACGACATTTACGATTTCCACTCCCAGAATGCTTCTTTCTACCTCTTCCCTTCCGCGGCCTTAGAAAGTAAGTGAGTCGATACACATCTGCGGCCGAGAATCCATGTAATCGCTTTAATATCTATGGCATCCCGACTTTTAAACGTTCAATTTACATGTATTTGAACCACTACTTAGAAACGCCGGCGTCTAAGCGTGTATTGGTGGCTATTTTCACCAAAAGTCATATTTGTGATATGCTTGGCCCCCAGCCACTTTTGGCATTGCTAACGAAACCATGACCATGATGTCGTCCCCGGCCCTACGATTGAGTCTTGATGAAATACATAGTCCCAGTGATGTAGTCGTATGTGATTTGCTCGATGTCTTGGGTTGGTTTAATGTTTGCTAGCTATCAACTAACACGTAGCGCATCCTCCAAGGTGTCTGACTTGTTTCTCAGTCAAGCAACACACTAACACGTTCTCCGACTAGTTTTCGTTAGCTAGTTAACAACCCGTTTATCTTTTGCAGATCTCTGAAAATGGTCCGCTACTCGCTCGACCCCGAGAACCCGACTAAGTGTGAGTACCGGTGTGATTGTTGCCCTGGATTTATTCACTAGCTCGCTAATGCAAGTGAACTAGCTAAATTGGCTAGCTTATCAGACTTAACCATGGTTGTAATGATGACTTTCTTAGGACACCTTTAGATTACCCATGAAAATAAATATGAACGAGGCTGAGCAACCACACAAATGGTTTATTCACCATGTAAGGTTATTTCTGTCGTGTGACCTTACTGATCATTGCTGTGTTTTCTTCTGAAGCATGCAAGTCAAGGGGCTCAAATCTCCGGGTTCACTTCAAGGTAAGGTGTTCACTTTTCTGATTCACATGAGAAGTTGCCTTCAGACATTTTGTCTACTGTAGTTGTATCCGTGTGGGAGTTAGTTGCTGTTGGTTGATATGTATTGGTAGTCATAAATGTGTGCAGGCTGAAGGGTATGATGCTTTGCTATGATGACAACATTGGAGACCTTTGGAATCAAATGTGACAATATCTAACAAATAACTGAGCAATTTTGCATTCATGCCTATCAAGACAGTTATAACAATCTGTTATTGATATAGCTAGTTACTACAGTAATGCTTCTTGTTTCCCATCAGAACACCCGTGAGACAGCTCAGACCATCAAAGGCATGCACATCCGCAAGGCCACCAAGTACCTGAAGGATGTTACCATCAAGCACCAGTGTGTTCCCTTCCGTCGCTACAATGGGGGTGTCAGCAGGTGTGCCCAGGTAAACGCCAATCCAATGACATTTACTCTAGCCTCAATTTAAATCTGTATAGGGGACTTTGGTTGGTTATCTTCTGACAATGTTTACGCTTTATTATATTTCCTATGTAAGGTATTGGGATTAGCAGATATGAAAGGGATCCCAAAAAATTATAATAATACATTTGTTCAACATGGGCTTTGGAGAGGGGCACAAAATGACTTAAAATCTTCCTGGCTTATCAGACCTTGCACTTATGGTTTTAATGCGTGTCTGTATGAAATGGTTGCAATGATGACTTTCTTAGGACACCTTTGGATTAGCCATGAAAATAAATATGAACGAGGCTGAGCAACCACACATTTGCGCTTATGTCTACATACATTTTCCCTGATGTTGACCAGAAATGAGGGCACCTATTCTGGCCCAGTGTTGTATGCACACAACTGACCCAACTGTTCCTCTGCAGGCCAAGCAGTTTAACTGGACACAGGGCCGCTGGCCCAAGAAGAGTGCAGAGTTCCTTCTCCACATGCTGAAGAACGCTGAGAGCAATGCGGAGCTTAAGGTAATGTTGGTATTTTTGTTGGGCCTGCCTCTTATTGTGGCATGCCTGTAGTGGAGAGATTTGTGAAAAGTATGATGCTACCAAACTTGTTGGGGTTCAAACTGTGAAATGGGCACAATTCATGATTGCAACAATGACCATTTGGGACATCTTTGTATTAACCATGAAAAGGGACATCTAAGCCACCGTGATGCTTGTATGAACAATATAATTTAAAGCTGGAATCCTTCATCGAGAAGATTGTTTTGCTGCAGGATGGGCCTGAAATGTTAACCCTCTCAAATTCAAAGCGAGAGCTTTGAATGCATGGACTGACATCCATGATATAAGCATTGGTTTCAACCATGTTTTGAGGCTTTAGGTACAGCAGTTGAGTTAAGCTCATGGGGCATTTAGAAAATATTTTCTTCCCAAATCAATAAGTACATATTATTAATCCTAAAATTGATGTAGTAATTAAGGATTCTAGCTTTGCCATTTTCAACACTTGTGTGTAAAGAATTAGATTTGTGTGTTGATACGCCCCTAAATTGGAATGTAGTGGCTGTACAGTGACATGCGATACATGCCAGAGTCCTGGCTCTGCGCTTCACAGCGCTGAATGGGTTTTGACTGATGGCCGTTCTGAACTTGAGCACCACGAATGACAAGTTGCTCCATCCCACCCGCTGTTTGAGGAACTTTTGAAAATTTTGCTTGAACGAGGGAATTGCTGTAAACTAAGATGACTACATATTGAGGATTAAGATGAGATGTTGAGGATCATAATAAATACCGCTTTGATGTCTCAAGCCAAACAGATGTCCAGATGTGCACTTCACATGTCCAAATCATAAAACTTATGTCATATAGTGTCAATGTTTATGATTACTATTAGCTGTAAAGTTACAAAGATAACATGTCTTTGAACAGAATTAGCTTGTTTATTGAGAACAAAATTAGCTGCAGCACACACACCTGAATGCACTCATGACTCCTTTCTACTGTGCATTCGGGAAGTATTCAGGCCCCTTCACTTTTCCACATTTTCTTACGTTAAAACCCTTATTCTAAAATGGATGACCTTTTTTCCCCCTCATGAATCTACACATAATACCCCATAATGACAAAGCGAAAACAGGTTTTTAGCGCTCTGGTGATTCCTGTTTCCATTGATCATTCTCGATGTTTCTACAACTTGATTGGAGTCCACCTGTGATAAATTCAGTTGATTGGACATGATTTGGAAAAGCACACCTGTCTATACAAGGTCCCACAGTTGAGGATTGTGTCGAGGCACAGATCTTGGGAAGGGTACCAAAATATTTCTGCAGCATTGAAGGTCTCCAAGAACAGTGGCCTACATCATTCGTAAATGGAAGAAGTTTGTAACCACCAATACTCTTCTTAGAGCTGTCCAATCGGAGGGGAAGGGAGCTGACCAAGAACCCGATGGTCACTGACAGAGCTCCAGAGTTCCTCTGTGGAGATGGGAGGACCTTCCAGGAGGACAACCATTTCTGCAGCACTCCACCAATCAAACCTTTATGGTAGACTGGCCAGACCAAAATTGATCTCTTTGGCCTGAATGCCAAGCGTCACGTCTGGAGGAAACCAGGCGCCGCTCATCACCCGGCCAGTTCTATCTCTACGGTGAAGCATGGTCACAGCATCATGTTGTGGGGATGTTTTTCAGTGGCAAGGACTTGGAGACCAGTCAGGATTGTGGGGCAAGATGAACGGAGCAAAGTGCATAGAGATCCCTGATGAAAACCTGCTCCAGAGCACTCAGACTGGGGTAAAGGTTCACCTTCCAACAGGACAATCCCCTAAGCACACAGCCAAGACAATGCAGGAATGGCTTCGGGACAAGTCTCTCGAGGTCCTTGAGTGGCCCAGCCAGAAACCGGACTTGAACCTGACCGAACATCTCTGGAGAGACCTGAAAAAAGCTGTGCAGCAACACTCCACATCCGACCTGACAGCTTGAGAGAAGAATGGGAGAAACTCCCAAATACATATGTGCCACTCTTGTAGCGTCATACCCAAGAAGGCTCGAGGCTGTAATTGCTGCCAAAGGTACTTCAGCAAAGTACTGAGTGAAGGGTCTGACTACTAATTTAAATGTGATATTTCAGTTTTATTTTTAATTTGTTTGCAAAAATGCCACCTGTTTTTGCTTTGTCATTATGGGGTATTGTGTGTCAATTGAGGGGGTGCAATTGAATCAATTTTAGAATACGGCTGTAATGTAACACATTTGGAACTCGTGAAGGGGTCTCAATACTTTCCAAATTCGCTTTATGCCCACCAATTACGATGTTTCTCTGAATTACCTTGTGAAAGGTTAACACCCAAAATGTTATTTTATTACTTAGCTAGTCATGTTGGCAATGGAACACGCTTTCAAATCATGCCCACCTGACCCAGATTGGGACTTAAAATAGACCGTTGTTGTGTTCTAAAAGAAACCACTACAAGTGTGCCTGCTCTAGTTCAACGGCACAGCTAGGATAGCTCAAAGTACTTCATAAGCTAGGTTCCTATCTAATTGGCGACATAATTTTATGCAAATATTCTCAAATCTTTACTTTGCATGTACTTTTCGTATTTATTTTGTAAGAAACATTGTAATTTAGCTCTATACTTATAGGCCAATTCCCACAAGTGTCAAAGTTAAGTACTGTATCCCACAGACAACTGGCCATGTATGTGGATTATTTGACTTGCTAACCAGTTTAATCTGTGCTCTATTCTGACAGGGTCTGGATGTAGACTCCCTGGTGATCGAGCACATCCAGGTCAACAAGGCCCCCAAGATGCGCAGACGCACATACCGTGCCCACGGTCGTATCAACCCATACATGAGCTCACCTTGCCACATTGAGATGATCCTCACAGAGAAGGAGCAGATCGTTCCCAAACCAGAGGAGGAAGTCGCTACTAAGAAAAAGGTACGCATGCCAACGCATTTTGCAGAAGACTGCTTGGTATCTTCCTGAAAATATGCACTCGTCCCCATATTTCCAATGTAAAAGCAGTGTGATTAGAAGGTATAAACTCTTGAATAAGAGCTCTGTAGACTGGAACGAAAGAGTTTACTATCCTTCTGCAATACTCGTCAAATCTTATCAGACCTTTCACATAAGTGTGTTTGAAATGGTTGCAATGATGACTTTCTTAGGACACCTTTGGATTACCCATGAAAATAAATATGAATGGGGCTGAGCAACCACCTCTACGTCATTCAGTCCCCATGAGGGTATTATCAGAATCAGTATGGTGGCCTAATACAATTTCTTTGTCCTGCAGGTTTCTCAGAAGAAGCTGAAGAAGCAGAAACTCATGGCACGGGAGTAATGTAAATTAAATGGAACCATTCTTACCAAAATGGAATGTCTCTGTCTTTTCATGCTTCTTCATAAGTATTATGAAATCCCTACACCTCATGTAAAGTTGGCTTTAATCCATCTAAAGGCTCCGGGTTTGATACGAACCAAATAGATAGGATACATGATTCATGACTAAGGGCAATGCTGTTAAAACGTTGCAGGTGAGACAGGTTATTTGGGTTACTTACTGAAATGACACGTGCCAAACTAATCATATTCTGGCTTAAAGATATCTATTATTCACATCAGTATGGACATTGTAAAATCAAGCTGTTGGCACTTGTGACTCCAATGCTGTCTTTCATATGAGGGGCAAAGGGATGTATGTAAAAATGGAAGTGTTAGGCCACAATGTGCTATGAGGATTACATTTCAGATTAGTGCACATGACATTTCAACCTCATTTTCATTATTTCTAGAACATCAGTGGGAAGGTGTTTATTTTAAATGGGGAAAAACGTGTTAAACATTTCTACTCAACGCCGTCAAAAGTTTAAACATTTGAACCTCTGTGATCTCCAGCCGCCCCCCGCTGGATGGTCTTATATGGGCAGAAAGCTTAAATTCTTGTTAGTCCAACTGCACTGTCCAATTTACAGTAGCTAGTACAGTGAAAAAATACCATGCTATTGTTTGTGGAGAGTGCACAACTTTTATTACGACAACTGGTTTGATGCATTCGCCTCTGAAGGTAAATAATGTACTCAAGTCATCTTGCTCTGATTTGTCATCCTGAGGGTACCAGAGATAAAATGTAGCACAGTTTTGTTTGATAAAATCCATTTTATATTAAAATGTAGGAACTGGGTTCCACAGTTTCAACCCATGCTGTGTCTGCCCCCCAGCTAAGTATCCATCATTTATGACATTACTGAGAGTATAAACTTAAATGTATTATCATATTTGTATGTTCTCAAGTTTTGTACTTAAATGTATCAATTGACCAATTTGGCACATTTGGGCAGACTTGATACATTTTGAACAGTAGTGTAATGGTTCATTAGATTAGTCTAAAACTTTGCAAATACAGTGCTGTCGTCTAGTGGCCAAAATCTAAATTGTGCCTGGCATTTGCATTTCAAAGATGGAACAACAAATAGAAAATGCATGTTTTTTTGTTTTATCTTATACCAGGTCCAATGTGTGTTCTCCTACATTCATTTCATATTTCCACAAACTTAAGTGTTTCATTTCAAATGCTATCAAGAATATGCATATCCTTGCTTCAGGTTCTGAGCTACAGGCAGTTCGATTTTGGTTTGTAATTTTAGGTGAGAATTGAGGGGGGAAATGATTTTAAAATACTGATTCAAGGTGATGTGGGGTGTGAGGAAATACCCTCCCTTGGTCTAAAGTTGTTGCATGAAAATGTACTTTTAATCCTACCCTGTGATGTCAGACAAGCATTGTTGAAGGACCTAATCCTTTTTAACCACAGATCATAGAAAAGCTCTGTTCACGTAGATACTGGTTTGGTGCTGGAGTTGATGATTGAGGTCATTGGCAGAATTGGCCTTTAATCCATTGATTTGGAAATTAGTCTACACCAATGATTTATTTAAATGAACAAAAATAAACGACACAAAGTGTTGATCTCATTTTCATGAGCTGAAACAAAAGATCCCAGGGATGTTCCATATGCACAAAGCTTATTTCTGTCATTTGTTAGTGAGTATTTCTCCTTTGCAAGATAAACCATCCACTTGACAGGTGTGGCATATAAAGAAGCTGATTAAACAGCATGATCATTACACAGTGCACCTTGTGCTGGGGACAATTAAAAGCCACTCTAAAGTGGAATACTGCCAAAGATGTCTCAAGTTTTGAGGGAGTGTGCAATTGCCATGCCGATATCAGGAATGTCCAACGGAGCTGTTGCCAGAGAATGTAATGTTAATTTATTTACCATAAGCTGCCTCCAATGTCCTTTTAGAGAATTTGGCAGTACATCCAACCGGCTTTGCAACCGCAGACCACTTGTAACCACTTAAGCCCAGGACCTCCACATACGGCTTCACCTGCAGGGTCGTTGGGGGAAGGGGGGTGCTAAGGAGTATTTCTGTCGTAATAACCTTTTTTGGGGGAAAACGTATTCTGATTGGCTGCCCTGTCATGGGAAATCTATAGATCAGGGCCTAATGAATTTGGTGGTGGCTGCATCATGCTGTGGGGATGTTTTTCAGGGACCGGGAGACGAGTCAGGATTGAGGGAAAGATGGAGGGAGCAAAGTACAGAGAGATCCTTGATAAAAAGTTGCTCCAGAGTGCTCAGGACCTTCAACTGGGGGTGAAGGTTCACCTTCCAACAGGACAACAACCCTAAGCACACAGCCAAGACAACACAGGAGTGGCTTCCGGACAAGTCTCTGAATTTGGAACAAGTCAAGGGGTCAGAGTACATTCCGAATGCTATATATACACTGCTCAAAAAATTAAGGGAACACTTAAACAACACAATGTAACTCCAAGTCAATCACACTTCTGTGAAATCAAACTGACCACTTAGGAAGCAACACTGATTTACAATACATTTCACATGCTGTTGTGCAAATGGAATAGACAACAGGTGAAATTATAGGTAATTAGCAAGACACCCCCAATAAAGTAGTGGTTCTGCAGGTGGCAACCACAGACCACTTCTCAGTTCCTATGCTTCCTGGCTGATGTTTTGGTCACTTTTGAATGCAGGCGGTGCTTTCACTCTAGTGGTAGCATTAGACGGAGTCTACAACCCACACAAATGGCTCAGGTAGTGCAGCTCATCCAGGATGGAACATCAATGCGAACTGTGAAGAATGTTTGCTGTGTCCCAGCGCATGGAGGCGCTACCAGGAGACAGGCCAGTACATCAGGAGACGTGGAGGAGGCCATAGGAGGGCAACAACCCAGCAGCAGGACCGCTACCTCCGCCTTTGTGCAAGGAGGAGCAGGAGGAGCACTACCAGAGCCCTGCAAAATGACCTCCAGCAGGCCACAAATGTGCATGTGTCTCCTCAAACGGTCAGAAACAGACTCCATGAGGGTGGTATGAGGAACCTACGTCCACAGGTGGGGGTTGTGCCTGAGAACACCAAGATTGGCAAATTCGCCACTGGCGCCCTGTGCTCTTCACAGATGAAAGCAGGTTCACACTGAGCACATGTGACAGAAGTTACAGAGTCTGGAGACACCGTGGAGAACGTTCTGCTGCCTGCAACATTTTCCAGCATGACCGTTTTGGCTGTGGGTCAGTCATGGTGTGGGGTGACATTTCTTTGGGGGGCCGCACAGTCCTCCATGTGCTCGCCAGAGGTAGCCTGACTGCCATTAGGTACTGAGATGAGATCCTCAGACCTCTTGTGAGACCATATGCTGGTGCGGTTGGCCCTGGGTTCCTCCTAATACAAGACAATGCTCGACCTCATGTGACTGGAGTGTGTCAGCAGTTCCTGCAAGAGGAAGGCATTGATGCTATGGACTGGCCCGCCTGTTCTCCAGACCTGAATCTAATTGAGCACATCTGGGACATCATGTCTCGCTCTATCCACCAACGCCACGTTGCACCACAGACTGTCCAGGAGTTGGCGGATGCTTTAGTCCAGGTCTGGGAGGAGATCCCTCAGGAACCATTGATCTACGAGAATCTTAATCTGCTAACAACTTTTTTTGTGAATTCTGACATTTATGTAAAAAAATGTAAAAGCACAAAGGCTTCATAATTCATAAAGGTTGTAACTGACTGCTATTATCTTATAGAACAATCTTATTTTCTGCATTTATTCCAAACCCTATTCTTTCCCCATTCATTTTTTCCCATAGGGATGGATTCACGAACCAGAGGTAACTAATTTCTGGGTTTTTGAACTACAAACTGAAGAGCTCTATAAGGCTGACAGGTGGCGTCAAAGCCTCTTTGGTCAATAGAGCCCCACTGTGGAGGCGTCATAATATCCATAAAACCTAGCGGTCAACCAACAGGGAAATGGTTCCAATTGTTTTTCCACCATTCATTTTTCCCATAGGGAATTTTAGAAACACAAAATAAGGTATGTGTTTCATGTAGGCTTACCCTGGAGTTGCATTTTGATTACCATGTAAATCTCTCTCGGACAAGGTAACTCAGTATATTCGGCTCTATTTTCTCTGATTCTAAAATGCTAATTAGCATCAAAGTAGACATCATGCAAGACTACAAATCTCTGCAAACTCGCATGTAATCTCTAGCTGACACCTTTGATAACAGGTATTGTGTCATTTAAAACTAGCACAAGACAGTTCACAGAATTGTCAATTTAAAGAAATGAAGCCAATTTATTCATTACTAAATGTAGCTAACATTAGATAGTTAATCCAGAGATTCCTATACTTGCCTCGATTTAGCAGTCTAGTCCAGATCATCATTACATTTATAGATCTTTATGATAGCCACATTAGCATCTAATTAGCATTTCATTTTTGGGGGGTAAATACAGATGTTTTGATAGCTGTGTAATTCTCTCTTGGATAAGGTGAGTTTTAACAATATATTTGCCTCAATTTACTCTCAAATTCAAAATGCTTATTAGAAATAGAGAAGACCTCAGCAAGACTATACATTCCTACAGGAAGCTCCTGCACGTCATCTCTAGCCGACACTGTCAGCTACCATTCGCCAGTTCAATCAGAGAGACCTGTGCTCAATCCACGATGGATCCATGTGCTGTATTGAAATGAATTGAATAAAGTGTTGAACTTCTTCCATTCCCTGCTCTCTTATAGCATCAGCAATCCAGGGTTTACATCAGAGATCTATATATGATGACGAGATGCTCATGTCTCTGCCCTAACAATGGGAGACGTCTGAGAAGGCAGGCGACAAGCGCAGTGAAACCTCTCGCTTCGCCTCTTCCTCTCCGTTTATATACATCGTTGGTCTACACTGGGATAAAATCTCAACTTGGTTGCGCCCATGTCCAGATTTCTGATCCCTACACTGGATGTAGGCTTCAATACAGGTTTATCATGGCAGAATGGTTACCTTTATTTATTCAGAGAATAAAGGCACTTGAAAGAGTCACATCACATGAGTAACATCTGCCCATGAGTAAATAGGTCTAAATCATTTCTGCATTTTGTCTACAATTAGTTTTCAACTTCTCATGAATCTGTCTATCTGTTAACTGGCATCTGTAAAATGGTATAGAATCAGCTTGATCCGCTCTGTCAAATGCGCTGAGACCTTTTTTTTAAAGGAAAATGAGAATTAAAAACAGGTTCAGTCGTGATCTTGCAGAGTTACTCCACCTCAAGAATTGCATTTGGCAAAAGGCTTGGCACACGCATACTCAGGCTGACTGGCTATAGTTCAGACAAATGAGAAATAAGTGCACTCAGGCTATCCGGAAGGCCAAAATGAGTTACTTTAGGAGCAGTTCTCTCTCTGTGGGTCTAACCCCAAGACGTTCAGGAAAACGGTTAAAGACCAGGAGAATAAACCCTCCTCACAGCTGCCCATGTTCCTTAATGTTGATGATGTGGTTGTTACTGACAAGAAGCACATGGCTGAGCTCTTTAATCACCACTTCATTAAGTCAGGATTACTATTTGACTCAGCCATGCCTCCTTGCCTGTCCAACATTTCCACATCTCCCACCCCTTCTATTGCGACTATCCCCGATGCTTCTCCCTCTTTTTCCACTGTCCCACTACAAAGTTTCTCCCTGCAGGCAGTTACTGAGCGAGGTGCTAAAGGAGCTCCTTAAACTTGACCCCAGAAAAACATCTGGGTCAGATGGTTTAGACCCTTTCTCCCGTAAGGTTGCTGCTCATATCATTACCAAGCCTATCTCCAACCTTTTTAACCTGTCTCTCTTTACTTGGGAGGTTCCCATTGCTTGGAAGGCAGCCACAGTTTTTCCTTTATTTAAAGGGGGAGATCAAGCTGATCCTAATTGTTATAAGCCTATTTCTATTTTGCCCTGTTTATCAAAAGTGTTGGAAAACTTGTCAATAATCAACTGACTGGCTTTCTTGATGTCTATAGTATTCTCTTGGGTATGCAATTTGGTTTCCGCTCAGGAATGTGTCACTGCAACCTTAAAGGTCCTCAGTGATGCCACCATTGCCCTCGATTCTAAGCAATATTGTGCTGCTATTTTTATTGACTTTGCCAAAGCTTTTGATACGGTAGACCATTCCATTCTTGTGGGCCGGCTAAGGAGTATTGGTGTCTCTGAGGGGTCTTTGGCCTGGTTTGCTAACAACCTCTCTCAAAGAGTGCAGTATATAAAGTCAGAAAAACTGCTGTCTCAGCCACTGCCTATCACCAAGGGAGTACACCCAAGGCTCGATCCTAGGCCTCACGCTCTTCTCAATTTCCATCAACAACATAGCTCAGGCAGTAGGAAGCTCTCTCATCCATTTATATGCAGATGATACAGCCTCATACTCAGCTGGCCCCTCCCCGGATTTTGTGTTAAATGCTCTACAACAAAGCTTTCTTAGTGTCCAACAAGCTTTCTCTGCCCTTAACCTTGTTACATTTACATTTACATTACATTTAAGTCATTTAGCAGACGCTCTTATCCAGAGCGACTTACAAATTGGTGCATTCACCTTATGACATCCAGTGGAACAGTCACTTTACAATAGTGCATCTAAATCTTAAAGGGGGGGGGGGGGTGAGAAGGATTACTTATCCTATCCTAGGTATTCCTTAAAGAGGTGGGGTTTCAGGTGTCTCCGGAAGGTGGTGATTGACTCCGCTGTCCTGGCGTTGTGAGGAAGTTTGTTCCACCATTGGGGGGGCCAGAGCAGCGAACAGTTTTGACTGGGCTGAGCGGGAACTGTACTTCCTCAGTGGTAGGGAGGCGAGCAGGCCAGAGGTGGATGAACGCAGTGCCCTTGATTGGGTATAGGGCCTGATCAGAGCCTGGAGGTACTGAGGTGCCGTTCCCCTCACAGCTCCGTAGGCAAGCACCATGGTCTTGTAGCGGATGCGAGCTTCAACTGGAAGCCAGTGGAGAGAGCGGAGGAGCGGGGTGACGTGAGAGAACTTGGGAAGGTTGAACACCAGACGGGCTGCGGCGTTCTGGATGAGTTGTAGGGGTTTAATGGCACAGGCAGGGAGCCCAGCCAACAGCGAGTTGCAGTAATCCAGACGGGAGATGACAAGTGCCTGGATTAGGACCTGCGCCGCTTCCTGTGTGAGGCAGGGTCGTACTCTGCGGATGTTGTAGAGCATGAACCTACAGGAACGGGCCACCGCCTTGATGTTAGTTGAGAACGACAGGGTGTTGTCCAGGATCACGCCAAGGTTCTTAGCGCTCTGGGAGGAGGACACAATGGAGTTGTCAACCGTGATGGCGAGATCATGGAACGGGCAGTCCTTCCCCGGGAGGAAGAACAGCTCCGTCTTGCCGAGGTTCAGCTTGAGGTGGTGATCCGTCATCCACACTGATATGTCTGCCAGACATACAGAGATGCGATTCGCCACCTGGTCATCAGAAGGGGGAAAGGAGAAGATTAATTGTGTGTCGTCTGCATAGCAATGATAGGAGAGACCATGTGAGGTTATGACAGAGCCAAGTGACTTGGTGTATAGCGAGAATAGGAGAGGGCCTAGAACAGAGCCCTGGGGGACACCAGTGGTGAGAGCGGGTGGTGAGGAGACAGATTCTCGCCACGCCACCTGGTAGGAGCGACCTGTCAGGTAGGACGCAATCCAAGCGTGGGCCGCGCCGGAGATGCCCAACTCGGAGAGGGTGGAGAGGAGGATCTGATGGTTCACAGTATCGAAGGCAGCCGATAGGTCTAGAAGGATGAGAGCAGAGGAGAGAGAGTTAGCTTTAGCAGTGCGGAGCGCCTCCGTGATACAGAGAAGAGCAGTCTCAGTTGAATGACTAGTCTTGAAACCTGACTGATTTGGATCAAGAAGGTCATTCTGAGAGAGATAGCGGGAGAGCTGGCCAAGGACGGCACGTTCAAGAGTTTTGGAGAGAAAATAAAGAAGGGATACTGGTCTGTAGTTGTTGACATCGGAGGGATCGAGTGTAGGTTTTTTCAGAAGGGGTGCAACTCTCGCTCTCTTGAAGACGGAAGGGACGTAGCCAGCGGTCAGGGATGAGTTGATGAGCGAGGTGAGGTAAGGGAGAAGGTCTCCGGAAATGGTCTGGAGAAGAGAGGAGGGGATAGGGTCAAGCGGGCAGGTTGTTGGGCGGCCGGCCGTCACAAGACGCAAGATTTCATCTGGAGAGAGAGGGGAGAAAGAGGTCAGAGCACAGGGTAGGGCAGTGTGAGCAGAACCAGCAGTGTCGTTTGACTTAGCAAACGAGGATCGGATGTCGTCGACCTTCTTTTCAAAATGGTTGACGAAGTCATCTGCAGAGAGGGAGGAGGGGGGGGGGATTCAGGAGGGAGGAGAAGGTGGCAAAGAGCTTCCTAGGGTTAGAGGCAGAAGCTTGGAATTTAGAGTGGTAGAAAGTGGCTTTAGCAGCAGAGACAGAAGAGGAAAATGTAGAGAGGAGGGAGCGAAAGGATGCCAGGTCCGCAGGGAGGCGAGTTTTCCTCCATTTCCGCTCGGCTGCCCGGAGCCCTGTTCTGTGAGCTCGCAATGAGTCGTCGAGCCACGGAGCGGGAGGGGAGGACCGAGCCGGCCTGGAGGATAGGGGGCATAGAGAGTCAAAGGATGCAGAAAGGGAGGGGAGGAGGGTTGAGGAGGCAGAATCAGGAGATAGGTTGGAGAAGGTTTGAGCAGAGGGAAGAGATGATAGGATGGAAGAGGAGAGAGTAGCGGGGAGAGAGAGCGAAGGTTGGGACGGCGCGATACCATCCGAGTAGGGGCAGTGTGGGAAGTGTTGGATGAGAGCGAGAGGGAAAAGGATACAAGGTAGTGGTCGGAGACTTGGAGGGGAGTTGCAATGAGGTTAGTGGAAGAAGAGCATCTAGTAAAGATGAGGTCGAGCGTATTGCCTGCCTTGTGAGTAGGGGGGGAAGGTGAGAGGGTGAGGTCGAAAGAGGAGAGGAGTGGAAAGAAGGAGGCAGAGAGGAATGAGTCAAAGGTAGACGTGGGGAGGTTAAAGTCGCCCAGAACTGTGAGAGGTGAGCCGTCCTCAGGAAAGGAGCTTATCACCTCCAAAACAAAGGTCATGTGGTTTGCTAAGAATGATGCCCCTTGTTTCACAGGTGTTATTACTACCTCTGAGGGTTTAGAGCTTGAGGTAGTCACCTCATACAAGTACATGGGAGTATGGCTAGACGTTACACTGTCCTCCTCTCAGCACATATAAAGCTGCAGGCTAAAGTTAAATCTAGACTTGGTTTCCCCTATTGTAATCGCTCCTCTTTCACCTCAGCTGCCAAACTAACCCTGATTCAGATGACCATCCTACCTATGCTAGATTATGGAGACATAATTTATAGATCGGCAAGTTAAGGGTGCTCTCGAGCGGCTAGGTGTTATAGGACACATCACTGCACTCTATACTCCTCTGTAAACTGGTAATCTCTTTGTACCTGTCGCAAGACCCACTGGTTGATGCTCATTTATAAAACCCTCTAAGGCCTCACTCCCCTATATCTGAGATATTTACAGCAGCCCTGATCCTTCACATACAACACCCGTTCTGCCAGTCACATTCTGTGAAAGGTCCCCAAAGCACACACATCCCTGGGTCGCTCGTCTTTTCAGTTCGCTGCAGATAGCGACTGGAACAAGCTGCAACAAACACTCAAACCGGACTGTTTTATCTCAATCTCTTAATTCAAAGACTCAATCATGGACACTCTTACTGACAGTTGTGGCTGCTTTGTGTGATGTATTGTTGTCTCTACCTTCTTGCCCTTTGTGCTGTTCTCTGTGCCCAATAATGTTTGTACCATGTTTTGTGCTGCTACCATGTTGTGTTGCTACCATATTGTTGTTATGTTGTGTTGCTACCATGCTGTGTTGTCATGTGTTGCTAACTTGCTATGTTGTTGTCTTTAGGTCTCTCTTTATGTAGTGCTGTGTTGTCTCTCTTGTTGTGATATATATTTTGTCCTATATTTATATTGTATTTATTTATATTTTGTTTTTAATCCCAGCCCCAGTCCCCGCAGGAGGCCTTTTGCATTTTGGTAGGCCGTCATTGTAAATAAGAATTTGTTCTTAACTGACTTTTCTAGTTAAATAAAGGTTAAATAAATACATTTAAAAACTTGTGGGTAATTGAACGCTAGTAACAAACTGCCTAGTCAAGACTGCCAACTAAAAGAGGCCATGGAGGACTACTGTTCAGTCGTGTGGTCAGGTGCCATAAAGAGGGACTTAGGAAAATTACAATTTGTTCAGAATAGGGCTGCACGGCTGGCTCTTAAATTTACACATAGAGAGCAAACCCTTAATAGACATTTACATTTTTTACATTTAAGTCATTTAGCAGACGCTCTTATCCAGAGCGACTTACAAATTGGTGCATTCACCTTATGACATCCAGTGGAACAACCACTTTAGTGCATCTAAATATTTTAAGGGGGGAAGAAGGATTACTTTATCCTATCCTAGGTATTCCTTAAAGAGGTGGGGTTTCAGGTGTCTCCGGAAGGTGGTGATTGACTCCGCTGTCCTGGCGTCGTGAGGGAGTTTGTTCCACCATTGGGGAGCCAGAGCAGCGAACAGTTTTGACTGAGCTGAGCGGGAACTGTACTTACATTTACATTTACATTTAAGTCATTTAGCAGACGCTCTTATCCAGAGCGACTTACAAATTGGTGCATTCACCTTATGACATCCAGTGGAACAACCACTTTACAATAGTGCATCTAAATATTTTAAGGGGGGGGAGGGGGTGAGAAGGATTACTTTATCCTATCCTAGGTATTCCTTAAAGAGGTGGGGTTTCAGGTGTCTCCGGAAGGTGGTGAACTCCGCTGTCCTGAGAGGGAGTTTGTTCCACCATTGGGGAGCCAGAGCTACTGTTGTACTTCCTCAGTGGTAGGGAGGCGAGCAGGCCAGAGGTGGATGAACGCAGTGCCCTTATTTGGGTGTAGGGCCTGATCAGAAGGTAGGGACTTAGGAAAATTAACTGGAAGCACGTGAGAGAACTTGGGAAGGTTGAACACTAGTCGGGCTCGTCTGGATGAGTTGTAAGGGATTGCAGTAATCCAGACGGGAGATGACAAGTGCCTGGATTAGGACTGCGCTTCCTGTGTGAGGCAGGGTCGTATTTGTTGTAGAGCATGAACCTATTGAGTTAGTTGAGAAAACCAGGATCAATAGTAATTATAGTAATAGTAGTAAATAAATAATATAATAATAATAAATAATAGTATTTGGTATTTTATTAGGATCACCATTAGCTGTTGCAAAAGCAGCAGCTACTCTTCCTGGGGACCACACAAAACATGAAACAAAATACAGAATGAAATAATACAGAACATCAATAGACAAGAACAGCTCAAAGACAGAACTACATTTATGTATGCTTGTCAATCTCTCATGGCTCAAAGTGGAGGAGAGATTGACTTCATCACTACTTGTTTTTTTAAGGAAGTGTTGACAAGCTGAATGCACAGAGCTGTCTGTTTAAACTACTAGCACACAGCATGGACACCCCATGCATACCCCACAAGACATGTGGCCAGAGGTCTCTTCACAATCCCCAAGTCCAGAACAGACTAGGGGAGGTGTACAGTACTACATAGAGCCATGGCTACATGGAACTCTATCCCACATCAGGTAACTGATGCAAGTGTCATGCAGGTGAATGAGGACCCAAAAGCGACTTGGCGAAAACAGAGTCTTTAATCCAGTAAAGTAATTCTACAAACATAAGACATAATTCCACTCCTAACCCTCGGGAAGGCACTTGAACGTAGCAGACTCAGACACCTGCTCTCCACGCAGCATCTGAGGGAAACACGACACGGCAGGGCGATACACAGACACAGCACGGTGAACAATAGACAAGGATCCGACAGGGCAGAAACGGAAAACAAGGGGAGAAATAGGGACTCTAATCAGGGGGAAAGATAGGGACCAGGTGTGGGAAGACTAAATGATTGATTAGGGGAATAGGAACAGCTGGGAGCAGGAACGGAGCGATAGAGAGAAGAGAGAGAGGGAGGAAGAGAGAAAGAGGGGAACGAACCTAAAAAGACCAGCAGGGGGAAAACGAACAGAGGGAAAAGCAAAATGACAAGACAATCTAAGACAAAACATGACAGTACCCCCCCACTCACCGAGCGCCTCCTGGCGCACTCGAGGAGGAATCCTGGCGGCAACGGAGGAAATCATCAATAAGCGAACGGTCCAGCACGTCCCGAGACGGAACCCAACTCCTCTCCTCAGGACCGTAACCCTCCCAATCCACTAAGTATTGGTGACCCCGTCCCCGAGAACGCATGTCCATGATCCTACGTACCTTGTAAATAGGTGCGCTCTCGACAAGGACGGGAGGGGGAGGGAAGACGAACGGGGGTGCGAAGAAAGGGCTTGACACAGGAGACATGGAAGACAGGATGGACGCGACGAAGATGTCGCGGAAGAAGCAGTCGCACAGCGACAGGATTGACGACCTGGGAGACACGGAACGGACCAATGAACCGGGAGTCAACTTACGAGAAGCTGTCGTAAGAGGAAGGTTGCGAGTGGAAAGCCACACTCTCTGGCCGCAACAATACCTTGGACTCTTAATCCTACGTTTATTGGCGGCTCTCACAGTCTGTGCCCTGTAACGGCAAAGTGCAGACCTCACCCTCCTCCAGGTGCGCTCCCAACGTTGGACAAACGCTTGAGCGGAGGGAACGCTGGACTCGGCAAGCTGGGATGAGAACAGAGGAGGCTGGTAACCCAGACTACTCTGAAACGGAGATAACCCGGTAGCAGACGAAGGAAGCGAGTTGTGAGCGTATTCTGCCCAGGGGAGCTGTTCTGCCCAAGACGCAGGGTTTCTGAAAGAAAGGCTGCGTAGTATGCGACCAATCGTCTGATTGGCCCTCTCTGCTTGACCGTTAGACTGGGGATGAAACCCGGAAGAGAGACTGACGGACGCACCAATCAAACGACAGAACTCCTCCAAAACTGTGACGTGAATTGCGGGCCTCTGTCTGAAACGGCGTCTAACGGGAGGCCATGAATTCTGAACACATTCTCGATGATGATTTGTGCCGTCTCCTTAGCGGAAGGAAGTTTAGCGAGGGGAATGAAATGTGCCGCCTTAGAGAACCTATCGACAACCGTAAGAATCACAGTCTTCCTGTTATGCAGGTGAATGAGGACCCAAAAGCGACTTGGCGAAAACAGAGTATTTAATCCAGTAAGATACTTAACAAAACAAAAGGCATAATACTACTCGTAAAGACGAGAACAGACTGGAGACTCAAGAACTGCAGGTTGCCTCGGGAAGGCACTTGAACCTAGCAGACTCAGACACCTGCTCACCACGCAGCATCTGAGGGAAACACGACACGACAGGGCAAAACATAGACACAGCACGGTGAATATAGACAAGGATCCGACAGGGCAGGTACGGAAAACAAGGAGAGAAATAGGGACTCTAATCAGGGAAAAGGATCGGGAACAGGTGTGGGAAGACTAAATGATTGATTAGGGGAATAGGAACAGCTGGGAGCAGGAACGGAACGATAGAGAGAAGAGAGAGCGAGAGAGTGAGAGAGGGAGGGGGAGAGAGAGGGATAGAAAGAGGGAAAGAACCTAATAAGACCAGCAGAGGGAAACGAATAGAAGGGGAAGCACAGGGACAAGACATGATAATTAATGACAAAACATGACACTTCCCCGCAGACAAAGGCAGACCGGTAATGAAGTCTAGGGCGATGTGAGACCATGGTCGAGAAGGAATGGGGGAGCGGTCTGAGACGACCGGCAGGAGGAGAGTTACCCGACTTAGTCTGCGCGCAGTCCGAACAAGCAGCCACGAAACGGCGCGTGTCACGCTCCTGAGTCGGCCACCAAAAGCGCTGGCGAATAGACGCAAGAGTGCCTCGAACACCGGGATGACCAGCTAACTTGGCAGAGTGAGCCCACTGAAGAACAGCCAGACGAGTGGAAACAGGAACGAAAAGGAGGTTACTAGGACAAGCGCGCGGCGACGCAGTGTGCGTGAGTGCTTGCTTAACCTGTCTTTCAATTCCCCAGACTGTCAACCCGACAACACGCCCATAAGGAAGAATCCCCTCGGGATCAGTAGAAGCCACAGAAGAACTAAACAGACGGGATAAGGCATCAGGCTTGGTGTTTTTGCTACCCGGACGGTAAGAAATCACAAACTCGAAACGAGCGAAAAACAACGCCCAACGAGCTTGACGGGCATTAAGTCGTTTGGCAGAACGGATGTACTCAAGGTTCTTATGGTCTGTCCAAACGACAAAAGGAACGGTCGCCCCTCCAACCACTGTCGCCATTCGCCTAGGGCTAGCGGATGGCGAGCAGTTCACCCACATCATAGTTGCGTTCAGATGGCGACAGGCGATGAGAAAATAAGCGCAAGGATGAACCTTATCGTCAGACTGGAAGCGCTGGGATAGAATGGCTCCCACGCCTACCTCTGAAGCGTCAACCTCGACAATGAATTGTCTAGTGATGTCAGGAGTAACGAGGATAGGAGCGGACGTAAAACGTTCTTTTAGAAGATCAAAAGCTCCCTGGGCGGAACCGGACCACTTAAAACACGTCTTGACAGAAGTAAGAGCTGTGAGAGGGGCAGCAACTTGACCGAAATTACGAATGAAACGCCGATAGAAATTAGCGAAACCTAAAAAGCGCTGCAACTCGACACGTGACCTTGGAACGGGCCAATCACTGACAGCTTGGACCTTAGCGGAATCCATCTGAATGCCTTCAGCGGAAATAACGGAACCGAGAAAAGTAACGGAGGAGACATGAAAAGAGCACTTCTCAGCCTTCACGTAGAGACAATTCTCTAAAAGGCGCTGTAGAACACGTCGAACGTGCTGAACATGAATCTCGAGTGACGGTGAAAAAATCAGGATATCGTCAAGATAGACAAAAACAAAGATGTTCAGCATGTCTCTCAGAACATCATTAACTAATGTCTGAAAAACAGCTGGCGCATTGGCGAGACCAAACGGCAGAACCCGGTACTCAAAATGCCCTAACGGAGTGTTAAACGCCGTTTTCCACTGTCCCCCTCTCTGATGCGCACGAGATGGTAAGCGTTACGAAGGTCCAACTTAGTAAAGCACCTGGCTCCCTGCAGAATCTCGAAGGCTGATGACATAAGGGGAAGCGGATAACGATTCTTAACCGTTATGTCATTCAGCCTCGATAATCCACGCAGGGGCGCAGAGTACCGTCCTTTTTCTTAACAAAAAGAACCCCGCCCCGGCCGGAGAGGAAGAAGGCACTATGGTACCGGCGTCAAGAGACACAGATAAATAATCCTCGAGTGCCTTACGTTCGGGAGCCGACAGAGAGTATAGTCTACCCCGAGGAGGAGTGGTCCCCGGAAGGAGATCAATACTACAATCATACGACCGGTGAGGAGGAAGGAGTTGGCTCGGGACCGACTGAAGACCGTGCGCAGATCATGATATTCCTCCGGCACTCCTGTCAAATCGCCAGGTTCCTCCTGAGAAGTGGGGACAGAAGAAATGGGAGGGATGGCAGACATTAAACACTTCACATGACAAGAAACGTTCCAGGATAGGATAGAATTACTAGACCAATTAATAGAAGGATTATGACATACTAGCCAGGGATGACCCAAAACAACAGGTGTAAAAGGTGAACGAAAAATCAAAAAAGAAATAGTCTCACTGTGGTTACCAGATACTGTGAGAGTTAAAGGTAGTGTCTCAAATCTGATACTGGGAAGATGACTACCATCTAAGGCAAACATGGGCGTAGGCTTGTCTAACTGTCTGAAAGGAATGTCATGTTTCCGAGCCCATGCTTCCCATGAAACAACCCTCAGCCCCCGAGTCAATCAAGGCACTGCATGTAGCACCCGAACCGGTCCAGCGTAGATGGACCGACATAGTAGTACAGGATCTAGATGAAGAGACCTGAGTAGTAGCGCTCACCAGTAGCCCTCCGCTTACTGATGAGCTCTGGCCTTTACTGGACATGAATTGACAAAATGTCCATCAAATCCGCAATAGAGGCACAGGCGGTTGGTGATCCTCCGTTCCCTCTCCTTAGTCGAGATGCGAATAACTCCCAGCTGCATGGGCTCAGTCTCTGAGCCAGAGGAGGGAGATGGTTGCGATGCGGAGCAGGGAAACACCGTTGACGCGAGCTCTCTTCCACGAGCTTGGTGACGAAGATCTACCCGTCGTTCTATGCGGATGGCGAGAGCAATCAAAGAGTCCACACTGGAAGGAACCTCCCGAGAGAGAATCTCATCTTTGACCACTGCGTGGAGTCCCTCCAGAAAACGAGCGAGCAGCGCCGGCTCGTTCCAGTCACTAGAGGCAGCAAGAGTGCGAAACTCTATAGAGTAATCCGTTATGGATCGATCACCTTGGCATAGGGAAGCCAGGGCCTAGAAGCCTCCCTACCAAAAACTGAACGGTCAAAAACCCGAATCATCTCCTCTTTAAAGTTCTGGTAATTGTTTGAACAATCAGCCCTTGCCTCCCAGATAGCTGTGCCCCACTCTCGAGCCCGGCCAGTAAGGAGTGAAATGACGTAAGCAACCCGAGCTCTCTCGCTAGAGTATGTGTTGGGTTGGAGAGAGAACACAATATCACACTGGGTGAGAAAGGAGCGGCACTCCGTGGGCTGCCCGGAGTAGCAAGGTGGGTTATTAACCCTAGGTTCCGGAGGCTCGGCAGGCCAGGAAGTAACAGGTGGCACGAGACGAAGACTCTGGAACTGTCCAGAGAGGTCGGAAACCTGAGCGGCCAGGTTCTCCACGGCATGGCGAGCAGCAGACAATTCCTGCTCGTGTCTGCCGAGCATGGCTCCTTGGATCTCGACGGCAGTGTTACGAGCGTCTGTAGTCGCTGGGTCCATTCTTTGGTCGGATCCTTCTGTCATGCAGTGAATGAGGACCCAAAAGCGACTTGGCGAAAACAGAGTCTTTAATCCAGTAAAGTAATTCTACAAACATAAGACATAATTCCACTCGTAATGACGAGAACCCTCGGGAAGGCACTTGAACGTAGCAGACTCAGACACCTGCTCTCCACGCAGCATCTGAGGGAAACACGACACGGCAGGGCGATACACAGACACAGCACGGTGAACAATAGACAAGGATCCGACAGGGCAGAAACGGAAAACAAGGGGAGAAATAGGGACTCTAATCAGGGGGAAAGATAGGGACCAGGTGTGGGAAGACTAAATGATTGATTAGGGGAATAGGAACAGCTGGGAGCAGGAACGGAGCGATAGAGAGAAGAGAGAGAGGGAGGAAGAGAGAAAGAGGGGAACGAACCTAAAAAGACCAGCAGGGGGAAAACGAACAGAGGGAAAAGCAAAATGACAAGACAATCTAAGACAAAACATGACAGCAAGCAGTAGAATCACATTTTAACAAACAGATAACAATACACCTTATGGAACAGCGGGGACTGTGAAGAGACACACACACAGGTACACACACACACACACTACACTCTACACATACATTGTAATATTGTTGTATGGTGGTATTATACATTTTGTATTGTAGATATATAGTGGTGTAAGATTGTTATATGATGTACTGTTTTATCTTTTATTTTGTGTGTGATGTAAGTGCCTTAATGTGGCTAATTGGGATCCCTAGTAAATACAAATGAATAAAAATACAGGGGTAGCCTACTCGAATCTGAGCCTGGAGTTTTGGAGGAGCCTACTGCTTTCTGTTCTCCTTGGTAGTTAAGTTAGATGAATGTCACTGACTGGCCAGACATCCCACTCACCCAGAGCCCTATATTTCTGAATCAGTGTCAGGTTAGAGGGGGGGAAATTACAATCACCAGTAGAGGTAGAGGTCCAGATTTGAGAAAAAGTAATGTAATTTCAAGTTGATATTAGGGAAATGCAGAATCCCATTAAGTGCAGTATTAGATTCTACCACTGGGTGTCACTAGTCTCTGTCTTGCAATCATTCAGTCGTTCTTTAGGAACAGCTTGCAATGTGGCATAGGGAGGCCTACTCAAACGTTGATCCATATCAGCCATATATGAGCCATTTAACTTGTATTCCAATGCAGAATAATATTATTGACATCCATTGTTCAAGATTTTTAAATCGTCAGTAGACAATTCACTTAATAGTTGTTGGTGCATTTGATTTGGCCACTCTGGATTGATAGGCTGGAAGACTGGGCATAGGCTATGATTGATTTCAAGTCAATACCTGTTGAACAATATCCCAATAGATAATTTTACAATTATGTTGGCAAAAAGTCCTAGTATGAATTCATATTCGAATAGTGGAAGTGTTGTACTCAATTGATCTTATTAGGCTGATCACAGACACACACACGCACACAAACTCGTGCCCTGTTTTCTCAAATAGGAAGCAATCAAATAACCTATTGTTTCAAAGTAGTTTTGAACCTAAATAAGTGGACTACAAAACTGGATACAAACGGCTAGGCTACTCAAGGCTATATTTATTCCAAATTTAGTTTGGGCTTCATTTTCATGATGGCCCTCCAACATAAACGAAAACGTTAGGGCTAGCCTACTATTTGATCTTGTTGAACGGACAATAAATATGTCTTGAGTCATATTTAGGTCCATGGCTGAAAGTATCTGTCAATAGCCTAAACTACAGCTTCTTCAATATGAATGGGTATGGATAGACAAAAACTACATTTGGATATAGTTACCTAGGCTACTAGGCTATGTCACATGATGAGCACATGCAGATGTCCCTTTATCTAAAAAGTAGATCTAGAATTGACTGGATTGATTCTGTTGCTTTTGTGTTTTGGCTAATAGTGGGTCGGGTGGCAACTCTTTTAATGTGCAAATCAAAGCTATGATGGAGAGCCAATGAGGACACACTCCTAAATCCTGTTGGCGCTCACGCTTGACACACCGACTACGTCACCGTTGGGTTACCCAATCGCAACAGAAACACCCCGTCTACTTTCTGTTTTCTACTCTCAAAGTTTTTACTTTTGCCGTAAAAGACAGCGGAAAGTGATGATAATGTTTTATTATCTCAATGATCGTCTTGTGCATCGGAAAGAAATGGTGTCGTTTTATCAATAGATTTCAAATATTCAGTAATATCATCTCTAAAGCAGTCTGTTCAAGTTAGCGAGGACGACGTGGGAAATTCATCCTATTTGAACGATTTTATTCTCAAGATTTGCAAGGTTGAAGAAGCGGAGTTATCCCTGTAATAATGGGTATTGGATCTCGGCTAAATTAATCTGGGATTTCGTCTAGCATGGTTTCGTTTTAAAACACGAAATTTTCATTTTAGAGACAATTTTTCAGGCGCTCAGTTTGCAAATGTTGAAGTTGGGCTAATATAGGCCTACCTCCAAGGAAACTTGTATTATTCTGTCTGTTTAATGAGAAAAACTTTGCATTATCACTTGAGAGCGTGAGCATTGCGGGTATTTTTGTTGTTGACAAAACCGTCGCATTTACCTATTCTCGGTTATGTTAGCCGTGGGGCAGATGGACGGGTCCAGACAGAGCGCTTTCCTCTTAAGCACCCCACCTTTAGCAGCTCTGCATAGCATGGCGGAGATGAAGACCCCACTCTACCCAGCCTACCCGTTATCTTCCACCGGGCCGGCCTCTTCTACCTCACCTACTGCCACCTCTCCAAACCCCGGTGGCATCCCGGTGTCCTCACCGGGGATCAAACCATCCTCCGGAATGTCATCTCTCGGATCCCCCCATCAATGCAGCGCGCTAGGAACACCTCATGGAATAAACGACATCCTCAGTCGTCCCTCGATCCTTACCCCAGGAGCTGCTGCTGCCGTTGCTGCGTCCTCTTCTGCCGGAATCTTGTCCGGAATGCCCCGCTTCAGTAGCTTGAGCCCCCCGCCACCCCATGGGCTCTACTTCAGCCCCAGCGCTGCAGCAGTGGCAGTGGCTCGCTACCCCAAGCCGTTGACAGACCTTCCAGGCAGGACCCCGATATTCTGGCCAGGAGTCATGCAAAGCCCACACTGGAGAGACGCCAGATTCGCATGTTCACCCCGTAAGTAACTAGTCCACGTTTTTGAGCTATCTGAACTTCAATTTAACTTGTTTAAAAAAAAAGTTAACGTATAGGCTACAGGGGTTACTAATAATTCCCCAGTAGCCTATGGTATTTATTCCTAAAAACCGAAGCTGATCTGACTTGAATGTCTAGCTGCAATGTGCATTATTATAATGTCCCGAACAAAAGTTTATATTATAACAGCTCAAATTCAATTGATTATGATATCATATGAGAACATTCTAACATTAGGCCTATTCTAATATCATATACATATTAAATAGCCTACTATTGGCATATTCTATCAATAGGCTACATTTAGTTTAATGGACTAGATGCTTTATGTTTTACATTTTCAGATCAGAATTCTGTACTGCTCGACAAAGATGGAAAAAGAAAACATACACGTCCCACCTTCTCTGGACAACAAATATTTGCCCTGGAAAAGACTTTTGAACAAACGAAATACCTCGCTGGGCCAGAGCGAGCACGACTGGCCTACTCGTTGGGAATGACAGAGAGCCAAGTGAAGGTAAGACATATTCTGAAATAGTCTTTATAAAATCCAACAATATGCATAATAATATTGTTTGATAAGTAGCCTGTAGTTAGCCTGCAACTAAAGGGGAGCACACGTCTCTCCTCTTGTAGACTCTGCTACTCAATTTGAACATTTCTCAATGTGAACATTTCTCAGTGCCTCAATGTTTTGTCTTTCGTTTCAATATTCCTAAATAGAAAGATATAGCCTACACTGTTAGTTGAAGTACCTAGTGTATTGTAGACAATGTTTGGTCTTTCGTTTCAATATTCCTAAATATAAAGATATAGCCTACACTGTTAGTTGAAGTACCTAGTGTATTTTAGACAATGTTTTGTCTTTCGTTTCAATATTCCTAAATAGAAAGATATAGCCTACACTGTTAGTTTAAGTACCTAGTGTATTTTAGACAATGTTTGGTCTTTCGTTTCAATATTCCTAAATATAAAGATATAGCCTACACTGTCAGTCGAATAACAGCGGTCAACGAATCTAAATAGAAATGACTGTCTATTGCATTTCATATGAATGAATCGCCAAATAGGCCTAATTGTTGTTATAGGCACAACTATAAATATTTCTAAAACATTAGTATGTATATTTAATAAATTATTAATAAAGTAAACTACAATTTAACGAAGCATTTCGTTAATTTATGTCATGCAAATGAGTAAATAATGGTAGCAACGTTTTGCAGTGCAGAGCAGCATGTAGATGTTTGCAAACAACATGGATGGACGCAAATTAAACCTATATTATCTCTTTAGAAAAAATATTTTGTCAATTTTTCGAAACGAACGATTAGAATTAAATATAACCTACTATTATTTGGACATGTGGCGACTTCACGTGACCTAGGCATATGCCCTTTTCATTTGGCATATCAGCAACGTTTGTAGGCCCAGGCTACATAAATGATATGCAAATTATGTCTGATGGTTGTTAATAAATATCTTTGCAATAGATTAAGAGGTTCTTTATTTGCATGTAATCAATGAATATCAACTTTTTAGGTGTGGTTTCAAAACCGAAGAACTAAATGGAGAAAACGGCACGCGGCTGAGATGGCTTCGGCAAAGAAGAAGCAGGATTCTGAGACCGAGAGGCTGAAAGGGGCTTCGGAGAACGAAGATGAT
The DNA here is from genome assembly GCF_021184085.1 of Oncorhynchus gorbuscha. NCBI lineage: Eukaryota > Metazoa > Chordata > Actinopteri > Salmoniformes > Salmonidae > Oncorhynchus > Oncorhynchus gorbuscha. Next base: position 45,463,105 of record NC_060183.1, on the reverse strand, counting down.
GATGATGATTATAACAAGCCGTTGGACCCTAACTCAGACGACGAGAAAATAACACAACTACTGAAAAAACACAAACCAAACTCCTCACTCCTTATTCATACGTCAGAAAACGACAGTTCGTAGACAGACAAGGGGGGGGGGGACGACTTTTGACGCAACATTACAAAGTGGAACTGGTGCAGGTTGTCCCTTTTCTCGTCCAAGTTTTGAAATTAATACATTTGCACGAGGACGGAGGACGCATGCCAGATCAAAGGAATAGACCGCAATTTTGTAGTCTGGATCATTGGCCAAAACATGGACTCTTCAATTTATAGAAGTTTCAGCATTAAGAAGATGGTACTTACATGTAAATAGAAACGTGAGTTGTATTAAATAGAAATTATATTACTGTGAATATTTATGTGTAAAAAAAACATTTTCTTTTGTATCAAGCACTGCTGAGTCTCTTATGCTCAGTTCTGACGTCTGACATTGTTATAGCTTTGTCAATTGTTAAAAGCGTAGCGTATATTCTCATCTTCGTTTTCCTTTAGTTTTTGAAATATGAAATTTACATTACATTTCATAGTTAAGTAATAAGATACACCTGTTTATAGAACCCAATTTTCAACCTTTATGGACTCCGAAACAATATCAGAACAAGCTTACCTAAACCTATTGCCTTTGTATACTGAGTATAAGAAGAAAAAAAAGAAATGAAATTAGCCACATATTTTACGTGTAAAAAATACTGGTTGTGACACAATTGAAGTACATTTGTAATATACATGAATACTGTTTGTCTCCCTAATGGTAAAATGTTTTTTTTCCCCCACATGTTACTTAATTTATATAATGTTTTAAGTTTGTAACAGTGATTGAATCCTGCATAAATGTGTAGGCCTAACGTTACCGCAGGTTCATATGTAATGCACTTTTATTTAATAAAAGATAAAATGCATGAACGTTGCTTTACTCTGGACATGAAACAATGAAATGTTGTTCTCGGCAGCATTAAGCTAATGGAGAACATAATGGTAAAAGCATAGGGGGAGGGTCAACGCATTTATTTAATTTAGTTTGATTTTATCTACCTATAGGCCTACATTTCTATTTGTGTACATTAACGAAAGACATTTGAAGATATAAACAGGATTTGAGACACTGTTACTATTCATCTTAATGTAGGGGTAATCTCTCTTTGCAGGGCAGCGTAAAGTTGTATATTTGTTTATGTAAACAGTGAATATATGAATCATTATTATTGTTATTATTATTATTATTGCTCGTGATGTCATGCCACGTTTCCTTGCTATGATATAGCACATATATTGTCGTAGGCCTATAACAACGCTATAATAATAATAATAATAATTTATAGTAAATCAATAACAGTATTCACTTTGCAGTGCTTTTATAAAAATTATTTTGCACTCTTTCCCTAGATCACTGGATCATAGAATAGATTTTAGAATATCGAATCGAATAAGTAAGCCTAGACCCCAGAGGGTACAACTAGTATGGACTTGCGTTCACAGTATCGTCTGACGCCGATATTAATGAATTATAATTGTCTATCTGTCTGAAATTGTTCATCGTGCGATGGCGTGAAGATACAGTCGATGGGCAGAATATTCCAACAGTCACAGACAGTTAAAACATGGCCTGAAAAGTTCATAATTAATTTATCTGTCGAAGAATCTAGAAATTCACTCCGCAGTGTCTATGCGTCTTCAGATTCGCATGATTACATCAGCATGTTCTTTTCAAATTGGAAATCACTCAACCGATTCACAGCGCTAGTAAATATTTAATTTATCAGATGTGGATATAAGTAAGTTGAGGCATTTGCCAAGTCATTTTGGAGAGACTCACTGTTAGTAAATGCTAGATTTAAGACTTTAGCCTATTGAGAAGGGTATGTGATAGTGTCATCAACATTTGGTCTAAGTTATATAGACTAGGTCTAGAGATAAATGCTCATTTAAAAATCTAATCGGCAATTTTATTGTACATTTGCAATATGGTAGTCTTAATAGCAACCTACATAGATACAATGAACAGTTTGAAATAAAAGTAAGTTCAGGAAACTGAAAGAACGCAACGATGTCTCTCAGTTAGATATGATTTCGAGTGCAGAAATGGTTAGTTACTCTGATGTAAGCCGTTACGAAATATTTGCTACCAGACAGAAGGACCTGTAGCTTATGGATGTAGTTTATGGACTTGAAAGGTAGGCCAATGCGTGCCAGTAGAGGCTGCTATTTGTATAACCATTTGAGAATCAGGCTATAACCTACTCAGTAACTTCGACAATGAACATCATGTTAAAAATGTGGTGGCAGTGTATTTTGGTTGACCACTTTTTCTGTCCACTTTCTCTTTGAATATGTAGCACAAACTACAACTGCAGGATTTCAATAAATACATTTTGATCTGCCATTTTGTCTCAAGTCTGCAGTGCCACCACATTTTTTAACATGAAGTTAATTGTTGAACGTATGCAATGATGTAGAACAACAGCTGACAATGAGGATTTGTATGTCTCACATTATAAATATTATTGTGGCATATTTTCGAACGTCATTAGCATTTTTTAGCCTACTAATTCAGCCTATAGGCGATATATTTGATGCCATTTTATAGACCGCACTAGGGCATAACATGAACGTAATAGTTCCGACCTTCATGTTGCACAGTGCACAGCGTAACGCATGCGCCTCTTCAGGGTTTAAACTTTTTTTTATAGCTGTCCGGTCGCAGTGGCGGAAAAGTCGAATGAAAACTGCACAGGTAAGCATGTTTTTATATTTTCACAGAAATTATGTGATCGTCAAATGACAAGATCATGAACACATGACACATCGGGCCCGCTCAAGTTAGATATTTGGGCAATAGGCCCACTGTAGGCTATTGTCGATCCTATAGTCCTATACAGAGCATCATGTTTGTAGGCTATGCCAATATGACTGGAATGCATTTTCTATGTGTACTGGAGTAAAATGCTTACCATATTATACTTTTTTGTTTGATGAAAAAGGCTATATTTAACTTGTAGCCTTTTTACTCGGTTCCTCCTATTGCTCCCATGCTGCTTTTGTTCACACTTGCAGTGAACATGAATCTCTCTAGCACAAAACTGGGATTAGTTCCTTAAAGGCATCCATCCCAATAAGGGAAACTAACTCCAACCTAATCCATTCATGGACGCTCACTACCTTTAGCGCCTAATGACCATAGTATCTTCTGGTCGGGGGTGTTTTGTTGTTTTGTTTAAGAGCCCCGATACTCGTTCGATACATTAAAACGCATGGCATGCAATAAGGGTTTGGAAACATAAGGACAGTATATTTTATACCAGCTATAAATAATTAAAAAAAATAAAAAAATGTTCAATTATCTCACACCTTTATAGGGTTAGAGTTAGTGTTCCCACACGGCCATATGATGTTTACCTACTCCATTATTATTACATTGAGTAGCTAGGTCCTTTTCAGTGGCCACACTCAATGGAAGTATTTCAGATTGGGGGCGGTATGGCGATGTCAAGTCATGGCGTTTGGGGATAGCTTCTCCATATAACTGGCATCTCACACTGCCACAGGGGTCAGTGCAGCCACTGCATTGTGTGCTACTTGTCATTCTTAGCGGCTGCTTTTCAATTTGCTGCCTGTGCTATAATATCAGTCAGCACCAAAAGCACTCAACATGGGCTTTGTCCCGTCCACCTCTTCAAATGGATTTTGAATGAGGAATTAAATACAGACTCACTCTGGGTGAGATCTAAAGAGTGCATGTTTGACGACAGAAATGGAGTTATGCTGAAAAGCAACAACAACAGTGGTTATCACTGGACATGGTTTTCATGTTGTCACGGATGAGGTCACACTATTCTAACACTAGTGATTTTATTCTTGTGAGATTTTGATAAGATGTGATTTTTTTTTAGCACAGATTGTTTTATTTGGGGGAAAATACTATTTGTTGATGCACCAGATAACACTGGTTCTGTGGATTCCAGGTGTAGGCCTAGTGAACACTGGTTCATTTGTTTGACCTATATTATTTAGGGTATTTCAATTACTTTCAAAGTATTTCGATATGTTTTATTTGAAGAGACAAGTTGGCCTAGTTGAATATTGGAATGTAATCTTTAAAATAATACTTATATACGCAAGTACACTCACATGCATTTAACCCAGGTATTTGAAAATAGTATTTGAAATAAGTATTTGAAAATACTTTCAAATGGTTGGTTATTTATAGGGAATTATTTGAAAATACTTCAATAGAAGTAGTTGATTCGGGACATATTTGAAGATACTCAAATACATAGAAAGTAAGTATGTAAATAACAAATAATCAAAAACATTTTGAACCCAGGTCTGGAGAACACTGGTTCGATGGTTTCCAGGTGCGGAGTACTTTGATTCTGTGGGTTCCAGGTGCAGAGAAGACTAGTTCTGTGAGTTCTAGGTGTGGAGAATGTGGGTGGTGTTCCTCGGGGACTGGCAGCAGCATCTGTTGACCAACTGCTCTGCCAGACTGCCAGCCAGCATGCTTGCTGACAACGCTCACCTACACCATTCTGCCAACCACAGCTATTATGCTACATCTACCCAGATGCTACGGAGTCTCCAGCTTCCCACATGAAACACATCCTGGAGGAGAGGTTAATTAGTAGAGAAATAAACACCCTGCTTCTAAAGAAGGCATTTGCACTGTCTCACCTGCACAGTCTCGCTATGCCTCATCCCTTCATGTACACTGTTATATACAAGAGTGTTAATCTTATGCCACATAGTGAATTTGTGGTATTTTGTCTTCAAAAACATTTAGCCTGGAGCAATGTAATGGCAGGATGACTAACTGCATGGTGTTGAAATGAACATGTTTTTGGGAAAGTGTTGCTGAGGTTCAACAAAACCCCCAAATGGATTCATCCTAATACCTCAAAAATACAATACAGTTGAAGGTTTTAACTCTGTCTTCATATCCCTGCCTGTTGAATTCCCAATCGGCCAAAATAATTAGCTATTTAGTGGTGCAACTAATGTGTTAGCCTTACCCGGCTATCTTTATAAAGAGCCCATTGATGGGGCTCTCAGTTGACCATGTACTACAAGAGATTACGCACAACGACATGTGTCAAAGGGAACTGTAGATCCCACACTGTGAATTGTGGCTCACATTTGCCTGCAGCCTTATCTCTCCCCTCTCCCGTTTGGAGGCTTGTGATAAGGAGCGCCTTGGGAGCCCCCATTATGAAAACCTATCCGGCCACACAGTAATTGACTGTCAGAGAGGAACAGAACAGGGGCTTTTCACAGTGTTCACATTAGAGACTGATTCCCTTCTTTATGTTGTAACTTCTCCCCTGTTTCTTCCCATTTATGCTTGAATAAAAAACGTTGTGTGGTCTAGAGCTCTGATTGCACCTCATTCCATAAGAATGTAACTAATTCATTCTTGCAGTGTTACACTGCTCAGTGAGCGTAGTAATCAGTGGTCCATAGGGCCTGGAAATAAAGTCAATGTTAATTGCTCTGTCTGCTTGAGCAAATAAATGACAACTTATGTTGATGATTAACTTGATCCTACAGTGGATGAGGGTTTATGCAGGTGTCAGGTGCTTCTGGAATCTAGAAGAATTTACCTGGTGTTGTGAGTGTGTGTGTGTGTGTGTGTATTTGGTCAGTCAGATAAAATCTACAGTCTTTAGGCTTTGTGGTGTTGTCACCATGTTCCCCGACTGTCCCCTGACTCTGTTTTTGGGGAAGACACCCTGGGTGGGAGGTTCTCTCAAGTATTTATTCTGAGATAATCTCCTCTAATGATGTCTCTCCTCTGTGCTTCGGTCAATGCCACCGCTCCTTCACAGGCTTATGAACAGATGCTCAAATATAGAGTTTTGTGTAAACATGATTATAACCACACTTCAACCTAATCCTTACACAGAGACACCAGCACAGTGACTGTTCAAACTTAGAAAAAAAGGTGCTATAGGAGAACCCTCTGAAGAACCCTTTTTGGTTCCAGGTAGAACCCCTTCGGGTTCCATGTAGAACCCTTTCCACAGGGGGTTCTATATGGAACTCAAAAAGGTTATCTTAAGGGGATATTGTGTACGTGTACTAGTAATAACAAATTCTCACTTTGTTCTGTCTGTGCACAGCTTCCCATTGCTGTAATGTTGTTTCTTATTAAAAAAGGGACACAAACTGCTGTGATTGATGAGGAGGCTAAAGTTTGTTATGGCCTTATTCAAAGGGCTCTGCGCAGATGCTCGCTGCTTGGTGAAAGACTGTGTCATTTCTCCTGCTTTGGAATAGGGGAAGGAGGGCAAGGGTAAGACTGGGCTAAGTAATGACACAATGAGCACCTTCAGTAGACTCTGGCTGTGGAAAAACCTGCCCTCATCACCCAAGTATTTTGTTCTGAATTTTATTAGCACTAGCCGTGCTAAAATAACCTGTTAATACGTATCATAGTGCAGCAATAATAACCTCCTCAATCATATTTTAAAAGTCACGTCAAGCCGGCCCAGTATAATTCATCTCTATGCAAATACATCAGTGTCAGCCCATTAATGTATTGCAAAGGGGTTTTAATAAAATGCATACTCCCTTCTTTTTTTGCTCAGGAACAATAAAACACGAGCCCTGTTGCTCAAGAATTATAGCAACTATTACAGTAACACATGGACAGCATGCACTCTGAAAATAAAAACCAACAGACGAAGTGGCAGGGTCATGGTGGGGTGCAGACACTTAGGAAAATGGCGGTGAAGTAATAGATTGCGCCCTGGCTGTCTGAGGAGGCCTTAGCCTGCCTTGGAAATCAAAGACTGATTATACATTCATTTGGGTCTGGATCCCCGACGTAGGATGCATAGCCCTCACTCACCAAGGTGGAGTTATTGCCAGCACAAAGTATATTGAGGGTAATGAATTAAGGAGGCAGTAAAAAGGTGATGAAGTGCATTCAGAATGTGTTTATGCCCCTAATGAAATGAAAGCAGCAGTGTGTTGTGGGATATGGAGTGTATAGGCTCTAGGTATAGAGAAGGTAGGAAGGGACGGAAAGTGTCCACTGGTTGGTGTTGGTTGAATAATGGGCAAAAGCTTACGTGTAGAGTTCCCAGTTTGGTGTTGTTAATGGGAGGTGTTATTTTATAGCAGTAGTTGCTAAGTCGTGTTGGAGGAGTCCAGGTCGGGAACGTTTACCTTCTGTCTGTCTGTTGTAATGCTCACACCATGCTGTCATAAGACTGCTATTTTCCTGTTTCATATTCATAATGATTGAGGCTCAGTTAACCTATCAAATGACATGACCCAGCCCAACTGTACTCTAATTGGTGATGGAGTTTCAGTGATTTAGCATGTGTTCTAAGAAGATCGTTGTATGTAACCCCAGAATAGCTTCACAGCATGTGTTCTCTGACTTATATGGCCTGATGATGAGACGCCCCACCCCCTGATTATCTGTCATTTAACGGTTTATCAAAGTCCCAAGATCCTGTCATGGCTGTGTGAATGGTGGATTTCTCTTTTTTATGGAGTCATTAATTTCATGTGGATCATTAGCTTCTATACACATCCTGTGTTTTGACAAATGCAGCCTGGGAAATAGGAAATATGTACATAATGTCCCTCCCACGGCCGTCGTCGTAGGCCCCCCTTCCCATCCGGCAAATGCATCACGTGATAAACAGGGAAGTGACCCCCCCCCCCATTTTACCCAAATGTGTTTCGAGGGGTGTCTCTGCTCATGCCCATCACTCCATTGCTGTAGACGGCTCATTCAATAGCAACCGCGGTGTCGCTGTGACACATGTGGCCATTGACAGCGTTTTCATTTTGACTATTGGTGCGTTTGGGAGAAACAGCATTAAATATTAGGTCTGTATGATAAATGATGAAAAGGTGAACATCCTCTGTAGCCACAGTAATATTATGATCACATCTGATGTTGCTTTACTGTGACCAGTGATGTTTTGGGGGTAATAAGGGGTTCACGTCTCATTCAAGATGCATTTGGTTGGTTTTAGAGGATTGCTCAGATTAGTAATTTGTCTGTGGTCCCAAGGTTGTCGCGTCTGCATGAATAACTGCATTTGAAAATAGTGATTTTAAAACTTTCCCCCTGAAATTCACTCTGTCCCAAAAGTATTATTGGGCTAATGTCTTTAAAATCCCTTTACTGTGAACAAGTCATTGCAGCAAGTAATGGAATTTTCAGGATGAAAATGGAATTGAAACCATTGCCTCTAAACACCTCCACTATGTTATTGAACATTGAACCTGGGGTGGAGACGATTGTTGTAATGTTATATTTTTTGGCGACTCATTGTAAATGTGGACGATTCACCCATATGTTCTCAGAGTTTATTGCTCTGGTGAAAGCTTAAGTGAGAGGCAGGAGCATGAACTCCAGACAGCCTCACTTTGTAAAGCGCTAATATCTAAAATGCTTCTTATGACGTACTTGAAGTCAATCTGGGAGAATCTATTGATCTGAATGCCAAATCATAGGATGTCTGTCTATGCCAAATCAGGCCGGACCAAGGAGAGAGGGGTACTTAAGTGCATGGTCCTGACCTGGCTCTCCTTCCTGCGACCCTCATGACTACTGCTCCAGACACTCCCCAGTGTCAAAGGGCAAAGGTCAAACAACCCGCCCCAAGGTCACCCGACATTAACATTGCTGGGCATTTCATTTCATTTTCAAGACAACATAGTGTATACACAAAAAATGAAATCCTTTTTAACAGTAGTGATTTCGTGCGTTGAGGGGGAGAGGCTAATTGAATAAAACTCTGATTTAACTGCCAAAGTATTTTCTCTGTTGTGTTTAATCAATACTTAAGACTCATAATACCCCAGTTCATCGGGAGAGACATTTCCATAATCAATGATAAGAGGCTCTCAAGTTCAGCAGGTTATTGTGCTCTCCCTCCTTCCTCATCTTTCATATACTTATTTATTGTCAGGCTGCCTGTCAGATTGATAGGGAAAACACTACAGGAGCCCTGGAGGTATCTCAGAGGACTCTCAGCTGTGCCAGTTGCCTGGGTAACCAACCACTCTCACTCTCTCTGTGTGGCCCTCTCACTCAGAGGTCAGAGTGAGATCACTGGTGCTGTGGACCTTGGTTCAGGCCTGACCTGACGTAGTAAAGGCTCTTTCTGTGAGGACTTGGGATGACCTCATCTGACACTGTGCTTCTATGACCCCTCACTCTGGTCAGAGTGGTCATTTTGGTGGGGACAGTTTTCTCAGACCAAGTAGCAGTAATGGAAAGGGGTTTGTTGTCAGATGGTTAATGGTGCCCAGGTAAAGCCACTCCTCTGTTAGGCACTTGAAGTGCTCAGTATAGTGTACCTTTTGTAAAAACGGAAGAATGTGTAGAATATGATAGGTTTCGTAAGATGGTAATGGTGGCATTGTAACACAATGTTTTCACACAAAGTGCATATTCAGTTGTTACGCATGTCGTTTAATTAAGGTATGAATTGTAGATACATCAGCATATACAGTATATCAACAGCAGCTGTGTATTCCTGTTGTAAATCATCACCTAGTGTAAGCCCCATGTCCTCTCTGTCTGTTTGTTCTCAGTGGACGTCATGGCATGTCCCGCTCCTGACTGTTGTTCTTTACATTTTTATTTCATTTCGTTTTATTTTTACGAGAGCCAATAAAACACACATTGATGCCCCGAGCTGTTAAACTCGTAAGAGCTTCAACAAAACTCCTCAGTCATTGGCCTGCCAATAAAAAATGAAAACCCATTTAACCCAGTGGAGGTGCTGTGGTCAGTCAATAAACCAAACAAGGCGGAGTGCAGGTTGGACCGGGCTGCGCAGGCCTCTGGTGGAGATGGCAAGGTCAGAGAAGAGGTTGTAGTGAAAGGTTCAACAGACAACAAAGAACAATCCGATTCTAATATGGATATGTGCGGCCCTAGTCGTGTGCCAGGGTAGAGGCGAGAGAAAGTTGGGAAAGTCGTGCTTCTCTTGCAGTTACAGAAACATTGACGCATATCCTTTTGGCGTACGGTGTGTTGTGTTTGTGTGTCAACGTGTGGGCGGGAAGGACACTAGAGAGATCCGTGAAGTTGATTCGGCTTTGCATTTTCGAAAATCAACTGCAAGCCCAAATTACTTTGTTGATAAAGACCAATAGCAATTGTTCCTCTGTACATACAGAAAGAGAAAAAAACACTGGGCTTGGCTGTGGTCTTTAGTATACTCTCTGAGGTATCTAGGCTAATGGGCCCTGCAGCTTTTCCCTTCTCGTGTATGAGAGGAATGAGGATAGGGGCATATGATCACATTCATTCACTAGTCTTTACACTATCTCCGGTATCATTGACCAGCAAACCTTAACAAATGATCTGCAGCTAGATGTGGTCACATGTTCTGTGCTGTAACTAGAAATAAGCCTCCAGGATGCTGTATGATTTCATTACAGAAGGATGTTCTCTGTTTGAGAGAGAAATAGGGAAATAGTGACACGTGTCTATCATATATAGTAACTTTCCCAGGCAGAATCAGGTCCATATACTGTAAGGCCCTGTTCCTGTGTGTGAGGTGATGCATCAGGCTTGCGGGATCTTGCCTCTCTCTCACCTCTCTCCCAGCACAAAGAACAAGCAAACAGACATAGCTCCTGTCTATTCTCAGGGATGCACAGCCCTGCAGGTCTCTCAAGCTTGTGGCAGAAACTAGGCCACCATCTCAATCCTGCTCTGTTGACCTACTCACTTACTGACTTACTGAGGATAGATTTAATTGCTACTTTTGACTCAATGTCTAGATATAAATTCACAGGTGCCTGTTCATTTATCAAATTTATTTATTCTCAAAATATCCAAAGGTCAAAACATGTGAAAAATGTAAATGATCACTTAACAACGTCCTCTAAATCTTTATGGCATCACTGCAATACTTTTACTCCTCAAGTCAATATCATAAGAGTATACCTCAGTAACAGCATTACCAGCATTTATGTACCATTGCACGTCAGGTTGTCAAGGATCAGAGGTTGTCAGTTGTCCTGAGGTGTCGCCGTATGGCCTGGTCTGGCTGCAGGGTAAGGAGGGGACTGACCCTGACAGCAGTTGGCAGCTAATTCCCTGAGCCTCTTTGTTCATTAACAGCCCGTGTCTCCCTCCCTGCTGCTGCTGCTGTCTGCTGGTTCTGGCCCATGGAGACGCCCGTTAGGGGCCCTTTTGTAATCCTATAAAGAGGAAAAATACCAATTTGTCACAATTTGTCTCACAGCTTTGTAGGATGTTAAAGAGGGGGTTGATAACTCCTCTCTCTGCCCATCACCAGCCCCCATCTCACAAACTCAACATGGGATCCTAGCTGACTGTCACCTACTACAGATATATACTGGGAAAGTCATTGGAAGGGTTAAAGTGGCGGTTGGTGCCGTTCAAGATTAGGGATGACAAAAAAACATTTTTTATGAGCATGGCCTTATTTCTATTACAGCATATTGGATGACTGTCATTCATATTCCATTGACCCAGCTCAATGTAACATTGATATGTTTAGGCTACTATATATTAAACTAGAATTTGCTCTATCCCCATCATGAGGTTGCTACAACCAAGCCACAGGTCAAGAGACAAATTGGAGAAGTCAAGGTGACAGAGAGTGACACATTCAATATCGCCTTGAACACTCTTGCGTGCATCTGATCACTCGCACACACAGTTCATTGTCATAGCAACCGTGTACAATCACGCAGGACAGTGTACAGTAAGCAGTTTAACAGTTACACAAGCAGGCCCCGGTGGCAATGCCTTAATAAAACTGAAAGCTTACTTTGACTTGAAAGAGTTTCAGTGTTGGATAGCCTTAGCCAGCTAGCTAACATAAATTGTATTCTTCACTGTTTGAGTCAGGTTGTTGAGTAGGCTAAATTAGCTGCATTACCTAGCTAAGTAAGTGAAAGGTAAACTAAGAAGAATAAAATATGATGAAATATAGCTCTCCCTATCTCTCTCTGCTCTCTAGCTAGCTAGCTGTAGCTTATGCTTTCAGTACTAGATACATTTTATGATCCTTTGATTGGGTGGACAACGTCATGCTGCAAGAGCTCTAATAGGTTGGAGGATGTCCTCCAGGAATGGTCATAATTACTATGGAAGTCTATGGAAGGGGGTGAGAACCATGAGCCTCCTAGGTTTTGTATTGAAGTCAATGTACCCAGAGGAGGACAGAAGCTAACTGTCCTCCGGCTACACCATGGTGCTACCCTACAGAGTGCTGTTAAGGCTACTGTAGACCTTCATTCAAAAACAGTGTGTTTTAATCAATTATTTGGTGACGTGAATATATTTATTATCGTTTCATCTAAAAAGGCTAACTTTTGGAATGTTTCACTATTTGTATTTTTTGAAAATTCACAATGGATGATGATCCTACCATTATAATATATGCCATTTAGCAGACGCTTTTATCCAAAGCGACTTACAGTCACGTGTGCATACATTCTACCATTCCTCCTCTGAGGAGCCTCCCTGGTGTGAGGCTACTGTTGACCTTCATTGTAAAACAGTGTGTTTTATTCAGTTATTTCTTGATGTGAATATAAGTTAGTATGGTTTTATCTAAAAAGTATAGCTTTGTAAATGTTTCACTACTCAAATGTTTATGAAATTCACTGAGTTAGATGGTCCTCCCCTTCCTCCTCTGAGGAGCCCACTGAAGGGTTATGTATGGCACAACTTTTGTTGAGTACTGGCGAAGTAAGTTTAATATGAATGTTACATTGTCTTATAAACTTAAGATCTTTACAAAATAAGCTAAATATAGAATGCGAAAAAATAAATAAACAACACAGCACATTGGTCTGTTGGTCTTGCGAGTGAAAGAGGTCTCTGTGGAATGTTTCTGTATTTAATTACAGCCCGTGTCGTCTTTCAATGGACAGGTCATTTTATATGTATTTATGTTTAATGGAGGGCTGCTTCATAGCTTTCTACTTCATTCCTGAATTTAGTAAGAAATAGAGTATACGTCACATGGAATAAGGAGTGCAATGAAAGTATATGAGGCAGGGGCTCTATTTATAGAATTGGTCATTTGATTTCCATACCAACTTAAGGACAGATAAGGAATTTATAATATAATGATAAACAAATTATAATGATAATGGCATAGGGAGAAGCAGAAGCAGGCCAGCCAGACATTCTTAAAGTAAACCATTATAGAATTACATACTTAAGGATCAATCCATATTCCTTCCAGAAGACCCAAGACTCAGGGAAAACGCACGCACGCACGCACACACGCACACGCACACACACACACACACACACACACACACACACACACACACACACACACACACACACACACACACACACACACACACACACACACACACACACACACACACACACACACACACACACACACACACACACACACACACACACACACACACACACACAATCTAACTTTAAGTTACCTCTATTCTCTATTAAAATACAGTAGGTCCATAATAAAGGCACAGTGGGACACAAAGCAATTAGTACTAAATAATGAAATGCAGAATGAGCTTTCCAGAGTTATTGGAGTGGTGCTGTTGACTTATTGATCAATAGACAGACCAAAACTTCAAACCGTGTTGCAAACAGCATGGATCTCCTGGAATGATCTGCAACTGTGACACGCTGACTCATGAGAATCAGAGACATTTCATTGGTTTTTGTACCACAGAAATACTCAAAGCTGCCAATCAGCAACATGTAGAACACGGCAGAACATCAGCATAGTTAGGAGCTGTATAGATGGAGCAATCAATCTATCAATTGGTCATTCAGAGCTACCCAGACCAGAGAGGAGGTGTTTAGGCTGGTTCAATACATTGGACCCACAGTGTGATAATTAATGTGACAATGGCCTTAAATAATTCAGTTTGCTGTATATGTTTGCGGGGAACGACGACCGGAGTGTTAAAGCAAAGCCATCCACAGTACCCACAAAGCAATACTTCACACGTTCTAAGCAATTTCTTCACCGGGTCACTCTCAGGCAGATTATAATGGGTCTATAAAGTCTGGTGACCTCACAGTCTCTCTCATTTACAGCCAATGACTTTAAGTGTGTCCAATCCAATCCTTAGGTATTTATTGAGAGGGAAGCACAGAGCTGCTCTCTAAGTAAATTGAAATCTTTCCTCCCCCTTGGGATATCTTTTCAACTGAATCCAATGACTTGAAAATAGCCCCAGGACTTGAGATCATGCACTTCAGTGCCTGGAAATCTAAATATGTGTATATTTCTACCAATATTTGAATTATTCTATATTATTAAAAAAGTGAATATTGTCATTTTAGGAGCTGTGTTTGATCGTCTTTCGTGAAAAAAAAAACACAATTGAACAATTGAGATAATACTCAATAGCTAATGTGACACAAGTTCTGTTGTTAAACATGCATTTAGACCATACAAGAAAACGCAACTTGATGTATATGAGCCACTTCTCACATGATGTAAAGTGTGGGTTTGAACCATATAAAGCTGTACACAAACTCCCTCAGCTGTTGGGAGTGAGTGTCCAGCTCTGTGGCCCTCCAAGGCACTCTGCTGCAGCTGTATAAATGGGTTATGTGTGAAATGTAAGCTATGCAGGTCAGAATGGGAAAGAGTCCTGCTAGGCAAATAAACAGTGTGATGTAATAACACAAAGAGACTTTCTCAGCCCTTCCAGGTTCAACCCACACTTCATTACCAATGAAACAAGTTTAACCCCATACAAGAACTCTTATGTCCCTATGGCCCCTTTCAATGACGAGGCATCAATCAAATAATGGTAAATATGCTGCTCAAAAGGTGCACTTTAGTGTGTCTATGGTGGGTTATAATGCAGAAAGATGGATCCTAAAATCAATACAGGATATTCTGTAGAATGGTGTCAGCATTTAGTATTATGGATCATTTTGACAGATAAGCTGTGGCTATTTTAAAATGAAAACGTTATGGTTTTGTCAATCGATGAAGGGTCCACTCCTTTTAGCATGGTCCCTTTTCACAGAGCATTCATCTTTTTAAGTATACTTAAACAGGTCACGTCCGATTCTCTGGATAGACTAATGGTGATTTCCGAGGCAGAATTCTCTGTCCATTTAAGGCTAATTGAGGATATCTGTGTAAATGTAATATGCTTTATGCTTCGTTTTGCATTTTGTCCCCTCAACCCCTCAACCCATAGGTTAACACTCGTTCTGCTTTCATCTAATCTTTTGTCCAGGGCATTACCCTGGAAGGATCGAGAGAGAGCAAGAACTAAGGGGAGAGGAGAGGGTCAGGTGGTCTAGTCCCTATCCAGAGGGTCAGGTCGTCTGGTCCATATCCACTTCTCTGCTTCCTTCATTCCATTTTATCGATCGCACAGCCTCATAAAACACTTTTTTGGTCCGATTCTTTGAGAATCAGTGATTTTGCTGTGTGTATTTGACATCCTGTTTCACACTGCCAAGGAGAAAAACATCCACCAAAGCCACGGAGGATGAAGTTGTTTCAGCACCTGTGAATTTGATTTGACGTTGAGTTCTTGTTTGGGTGCTTTGTGATAGTGCTTGGCATTTCCACACGTTGACACAGTTCTCTCTGTCTTGTGGTTCGAGAGATGCAGACATGTAGATGAAGACATTAATGGTCCAGCACCTCCTTATTGTGATATAAACCAAGTGTAGAGACAGACAAGCCAATCTCAGATTGATTATGCTGTTCCTCTCCATTGATTGTCCCGCAGATCTCCTTTGAAGTGTGTAAAAAAACAAGAGAGAAAGTATTATTCAGAAAAAAATGACAAAAACACTCATTTCTATTTGTATTTATTATTTTCTACCATGAAGAAAGGCGAGTGATTGAATAATCGTTTTTTTTATTAATTTCATGGATTATTTGCTCATTATGCATTAATCATGGTGCCCCATCTGGAGGGTGCAGGCGTGACTGTGTGAGAAACAGCCATTCTGATCTCAATTAGATTATGCCTCTCCTCTCCGTCTAGCCATAAATCACTTCTCCAAAGTGAAATTAACAGTTACTGGAGCGCATTAATAACCCGCGTCAGGCATGAGGGAAGGGCAGCCACTGGAACCACCACCCATCTCTCACAATGTTGAAAACATCATTTTGTTTGTGAAATATCAACATTTCACGCCAAGGTTGCTGCCCCCTCTCTCGCTCTCTCGCGGCGCTATGACAGGGAAAAATGACGGTACGTGGAGCACCAGACATCCACTTACCCGGTCACCAGACACTGGCTGCATGTGCAGCGTGTGGTGTGCGCAGCAGCCTAAACCAGACAGCGGTCCATATGGGCTCGTAGCTGAACACAAACTCAGCCCACATAACAACCTCTGGATGGAATCCCCATGATTGGGGATGTCTTAATCCCAATGTAAAGTCATTAAATAGATCATCATTATTTGCCCTAGAAAATAGCTAATAATTATTTGCTTAAAGCTGGAATCCATAGCGGTCAAACTGCCATGTCGTTTGTGATATGTTACTTCAAACAATAAGCACTGTTTTTCCCATCTGCCGTCATCGAAAATCCTTTCACGCAATAGTGCAGCAGAATAATTTTTTTAACCACTATGCTGGATTCTAATTTCCTCAAAAATGAAAATAATAACAAATGCTCCTGGGGCAGCCAGTGAAGCTGCTTTCGCATGTGACAGATCTCAACTTGAAAGAAATAGTATAAATAATATTAAGATCGACATCACCAACCCAAGAATATTATGTGTTTGTCATCATTATGGAACATATGAATAATCATCGTGGCTGTAAATCCAGAGATAGACATTGGTTGCATTCCAAACACTTAAAAGACACACCCTATCCCCAGGGCTCAAATTAAGTGGACACTTCTGATGACATGACGTCTGACCAGTATACACTTTCACTTCTGATGACATGACGTCTGACCAGTATACACTTTCACTTCTGATGACATGACGTCTGACCAGTATACACTTTCAGGGAAAAGGGCGAGGGAGGGAGGAAGGAATGATTTTTAAAAGTACCGTCCTTGCCCGGAAATTCGTCACTAGTTCATCCCGCGATTAATGTGTTTTCAGCCATCGGTAGCTTGTGGGTGCTTTATATGCGCTACAGTCAATTAGGATTGCATGTCTACTTATATTAACTATATAATTATTAATACACGCCTACTGTAAGATCGCTAGCAAATGAATTAGCTAACTAACGTTAGCCTGCCTAGCTGGAACTTCTGAAGAAGGAAAGTGTTTTATTTCTACAATTTCCAAAAGATAACCAAGCAAAACATAATTACTTTTACGAGATGTATTTGTGCAGTAGTAGCACACTTTAGAACCTTTTTACATTCGTTTTTACTTTGTATGTTGACTTATCCATATGTAACAGTATAATTTTAAACCGTCCCCTCGCCCATACCCGGGCGTGAACCAGGGACCTTCTGCACACATCAACAACAGTCACCCACGAAGCATCGTTACCCATCGCTCCACAAAAGCCGGCAAGGGGAACTACTACTTCAAGATCTCAGAGCAAGTGACGTAACCGATTGAAATGCTATTTAGCGCACACCGCTAACTAAGCTAGCCGTTTCACATCCGTTACACATATTGACGTTGAGGTTTTACATTTCGGCAGATTTTTCTTAGCGATCATCGCAAATTGAATTAATAGTGCGTTTCAGGCTCCCGAAGTGAACATAATTGTTCACTCGCAAACTCGATCAAAACTGAGGGCCGATGGGCTTACGTTGCGAACTTCCCTTGTTTGGCTAATCGTTTGGACCTTTTGTCCAAGATGGGGACTGGGATTCCCACAAGGGCATAAGGCGAGGGGAACTGGACGAGGGTGTGTCTTATACTGTATCCTCTATCACAGGGGTGTAAATGAATGGCGTTTTGACAGTGAGGTATCCTCACACACTTCCAATGCCTCGGAGGCAGTCAGTTGTGGCCTGGCCAATAGTGTTACTACACAAGGGGCAACAGATAGTGAGATATGAGGGGTAATTCTGATGACTAACCAGGTGAAAGCGCAGGGGGCCCTGTGATTTATGAAGAGCACTTAAACCCTTTGTGTCGTGTACATCACATCTTTGATAGATTAGAAGTGTGACATTAAAATGGAAATTACTTCTGGGAAGCTTGACCAGGGACTGTGGACCACCCCTGACCTCCCAGTGAGACCACAGGCTGACCGTGCATCCCTCAGAGAAATAGTGACAGAGAGACAGAGAGAGAGAGAGAGAGAGAATGGAGATGGGGTAAGATAGGTGAGAGAGTGTAAATCATGTTTGAGATCGGTGAGATTAAGACCAATCAATCAATGAAACCCGACGCAAGTTATTTTTAGTTCTCTCATGCTAAGGGCTCTCCCTTGCCACCACAACGGTTATATTTCACCAAGCTCACCAGCTCAACAAGAGATTACTTATTTAATTATTTTAACAAGAGCAGAGTATCATGTTTCTATCAGCTTAACAAGACCTTTCAGTCACATAGGATGAATGAGGAACAAGAGCCAGGAACCAGGGACCAGAGACATTGTACAGTACAGAGATGAGAGAGAAAAAGATAGAGAGAGAATGAGAGAGAGTATGTGTGTGAGAGAATAAAAGGGTGATAAAGAACAGTAGATAGAGAGAGAGAGCTGGATTCTGGGACTGAGGAATTCCCCAAACCGCTGATTGGTCGTTTTACATCTATCTGCCATGTCAACCAGAGGGTCTTGTTCTGTCGTTCTATCCCAGCAGCACTCTGACACCACCATCCATAATTAATGGCATCATTTCCATTAGACTATTGACTAAACAAATACATAAATCACACAGGCCTGAGTCTATAGACGCAGACATATTTAATCATGTTCCAAATAATGATTACGGTTCCCATAATACAATCATTATTTTCAGCAGTTGACTTGAATTAATCCTCTGTCACTGTGCCATCAAATACAGAGAGAGAGGTTGAGAGCGAGAGATGCAGAGAAAGAAGAAGAGGCAGAGGAAGAGGGAGAGGCAGAGAAAGAGGGAGAGAGAGAGGGAGAGGCAGAGGCAGAGAGAGAGAGTGGGAGAGAAAGAGAGTTTGGAAGGCTAACGTGTGAGTGACAGTGATAGAGAAAAAAGACATGAGAATTTGGGGGCCGCTTGTCTCTTTATGTGGAGTGGCAGGTGAAAAGTGGCTGTCAGAAATGCACTGGATATTTGCTGTTTTGTTTATCAGCTGGCTGGCGCTGAATAAAAGAGGAGGAACATGTATTGCCTGTCCGTCTGTCTTTTCATCTGCTCCCTAAATGGGTCTGGGGATTGGAGAGTGCAGTTTATCCCCTCCATTCCCCCTGACAGAGAAACCATTTAAAGCTCACCGCCAAGGAGACAGCAGTCTGTCACCAGAGACGCCGCTCAAATCAACTCCTCAAACGCTGCTAGCCTGTTTAGCCATGGCACCGCACGGTGCTCAGAGTTTCATTAGGTTGTCGCCCCCCGCCTCATTTTCCTTGTCTTACCATATGTGAGGGATACATTACCATGACTCCCATGGCTTCTCTCTCCATTTTATCTCAATAGTCATTGGGAAACTGTCATGATGATTAACCAAATATATTGTTTTCCTTTTAATTTATTTAATTTCCTGCTCTTTTCCCTGTGGATATAGGTAATACATTGTATTTGCGGTGAGTGGACTCTCCCGAGCACATTACAAACATGAATGGAGATTTATACAGGTTAACAACTGTCATTATCACTGTGAAGGTAAAGCCAATTTGATGAGCCCATTTCTTTCTGAAACCTCCCAAAGCTCCTGGGAATCTCCTTTTCAAACAGCGGGATGAGGAGATCACCATCCCCCAGCCTGTGATCGAGCGAGGTCGGAGGTTAATGACTTTGTGTTTACCATCCGACCCGCTCTTTGATAACAGGACAGCCCTCCCGTTTCTACTTTTCCACTGTTTTAATAAAGACGCTCAGTGTAGCAACATGGAATGTGATGCCAGAAATGGCTTTGTGAGGAGAACAAGCACCCACAAGCTGGAGGGAGAGTGAGAACCACTAATATTTATTCATGATAGAGAGAAAGTAGTGGAGTGTTGGCACAGGCTACTTCATTTACATGTTGTTATAGACTCTGTCTCCAAATAGATGAACCTGTCTTGCTCACTCCCTTTCCTTGTCATCCTGTCTTCCTGCTGGGGAAAGAGAATGTCTTCAAAACTCCTTGTCCCTCCACCCTCTTGCATCTGTCGCCTGGTTGTTGTTCTCAGTAATGGGGTTGAGACGCCAAGGTGAAAGTATTCTGCCGTAATCATATTAGATCATCACAATAGGTTTGAAAATCAGGCAATTAACTAATGCACAAATAGTTCTCTCTCAAGAATATGAATAGCAATGTGTCGGAGTACTTCAACTGATGAATCATGGGAATCCAAAGATGTTTCACTCGTTTCAGTTCCGATTGCGTGGGAACCAGACATCATTGGCAAAGTTTCTCATGATAGATGTGATAGATGTGACGATGACGATTGCTCTGGCTGGCAGGATTAGATTTGGACACTGAATCACTTGTGTGTGAGAGAGAGACTAGGAGGGTAGTAGATAAGGCAGATGGGCGACCTGTGGCGTTGAACGCTGGATATATTGACTACCACTGACACCAACTGCAGTGTTTCTCACCATTACGATAGCCTTATCAGAGTCTTAGGACAAGGCTGAATATCTCACTAACTACAGGGGCAACTGGCCGTAGACTAGTGGAATTCTCTCAGTAACATTTGTCGGCGTGGTGGGTGTATTGTTTGACATGCCGTTTAAACGTTTTACAACAGACAGATATACAGGGCCAGAAACACACGGTTAAACATAGCCCTAGTCCTTCGATTGTTATAGGTGCAACTCTGAAGGAAGCTCTTTATTCGGTTCAGTTGTCTGAGAAGGTGTATCTTAGCGTTTACCACAAACCTCTAGCTGAACAGGGGCTACCTGAAAGGGAGCTGAGTCTGTTTGAATCCGCCTTCCCTTCGCTGCGTGTCAGCAGAACTCTAACCTGTGCATCTTTAATGACACATGTTTGATGTGCACCGCAAACAGGATCCTTTTTCCTTTTCAGCCTCAAGTTGTTAAATTGCCCTCTTCCTGGTAAAATGTATTGCCATTTAAACATGACAAAGAGGCCGTTGAGGTGATCATTACAATAATCCATCATGTCTACCACTACCGGTAGCCAGTGTTGCGGCAAATCCCATCTGGCCAAGGTCAACAGTGGGTTTCTCCCAACATGGCTGCGCGCTGTGTCTCTTTGAATGTCATCCGTTGGCTTTTGTCAACAGAAGGCCAGCAGCAAATGAATGCTGCAGATGATCTGCCGAGCGGCCGAGAACAAACAAACCCAGGAATACCTGTTGATTGTCGGATTAGCTGATTCAGAGACACTCTTAGCTATTGCCTTACGTATGCATAACATCAATTTACATGGTTAGAAACTGGCCGGCCATTAACATCATAATACTGCCATGTAGCCTAGTACATACTATACTTAGCATGCTTCAGCACCACTGTGTATGTGTGTACTAATCATGTTGTGGTAAGTACACAAGGTGTGGGCTACAGTACCTATGCCCATAAATGAGCTATAGAGATATAATGAGGAGACATATCAATAGTATGTACTAATCCCTTACACATCGCCTTTTGTTTAAGGATTGTGTGTCTTCCTATAGCATTACCAGAGTCCCAGACATCCTCAGGGCAGCCTAAGGAACCCCCGCATAGAGTTAATCATTGCATCCCAACCCCTACCCCCATTGATTACCCACATAGTGAAGCCTCTTGAACAGTCAATCTTGCCTTCGATGCAGATTGCAGTGGCAGAGCAGTCGCCTCAGCCCTTAAAAGTGCTTTCATTTTGTGTGGTTGTGCTTAAGAAGTATCGATCCGCCCATTGGTTCGACTCAAGACGTTTGTGCCGAGTCGGTCTTCAGTGTAACCGTGCTATATCAAATACTGTTTTAGCACCCGCATCGCCATTCTTTCCAACACATGAATGCACACACACGCACACGCACACCCACACATTCCTATGTGAATTGAGTTTTCATCAAAGTTTAATTGACTTTTTCTTTTCTCGCTGCTTGTGAGGCTTCAGCTGTCCGTTGAGACCTGTTTGTGATGTGGTCTTGAAAAATGGCGAGGCAGGACACACAAGTTTTAACTGAGACCCGATGATGAACTAGATTCCCATGGCTGAAACCCTATCCCGAGGCATACGCTGTCGACCATCTAAGAATCTTTCTTCTCACAATCACAGAATCCCATTTGCATCCCCTGGAGCTGATTGGCTGTACACAAGCATTTCTGCATGAATGTGTAAGCATCAGCACCTTATGACATCGTAGTATATCCCCACATCACATTATCTACCACTGACAATGAAATATGCTTGTTTACTTTCTTGAGAACATGAACTATTTCATTTGATCTGAAATACTTATTACTATAAGTGCCCCTGCCTTTGATAAAAAATACAGCTTCGGGTTAATCAATTCTGTAGAATGGCCAGCAGTCACAGGCAGAGCTAGTTTTTCCTGACCGACGGCAGGCAGAGCAACATTACATTCTCCAGCTGTACATCTGAAGGGTCCATACGCGTCATTCAACCCAGGGCCCTTTAAAACATGGACCAATGGAGGGGCTCTAAAAAAACAACCCTGCTCAGACAAAAGAGAGTGAATTGAGCGTTTTACATGCTTTTTCCAAGTCAAGAAAAGGCTGGCTGGTGTTTCAGGCAATAGTTAAATACTGGAGAGTCTGTGTTGACCCACAGCTGTTTGGATAGGGCCACGCCACCTCGACTCACTGAGTGTTACAATGACTCTTTGCTTAGTTTCAAGAGAAAAGGCCCCGCACTGTCTCCAAGTGCTGTGCACAACTGTCAAGTTACAACTCAATAAACTTTGACCACAGCTGCAGCTAAATGAAAAACACCCAGATAACAGAGAAAGAAGAAGAGTTGTTCCTTTTTCAAAGCAATTTTTCTGAGCTGAAAGAAATGTCCACTTTCAATAATCGTAGTCAACAACGGAGGATGTATTTCTTTATTCCCAGAAAGACAACTTCACTTTTAAAAGCAACTTCACTTTAATCTCTACTTAAACCACAAGAGATAAAGACCATCTCCTTTGCCATGGCATTTTCCTCCGCAACATCCTAAGAGTGATCAGTGTCTGTCTGCTGCAGGAGGATTTGAGTAGCTTAGCCTTTGAGATGGCAACATCTCCTTATGACTTCAGCTCCGGTTTATAAGATGTAAAAGCTTTGTTATAGATGTGCTAGCTCAAGATATGTTCCCCCTCCCCTCCGGCTCCCTCGAGACATTAAGCAAATGTGCAAAAAGAGGAATCTGTCTTGATGAATATTTCCTCCCAGGGAATGAGTTACAGGGCTTTAAAGTCCCTGCTATTATACCCCAGGCACAGTTATAAGAAATGTTGGAGGACTTATTTAAGTCTTTTGCCATTTTTTCTGGTTTCCCATCATGTACATGTACATGCCTTGGTTTGGATGGAACAGATAATTGTATTAATTGTATTAATATATATGTTTTATTAGGTCATTTTCTGATATGAAACTATTACAATTCTGATATAACAGGAAGACCAAGCTGAATCCAACATGGTAGTAGAGCTTCATGAATAACCCTATTATTTGTAGAGATTGTAGATGAATTGCAATGTTTGATGGTGAATTCATATGACTTTGTCTCCAATAGGCTGTATGGTGAAAAAGTGAATCACAATAAAGACATATGTCAAATTAGGACAATAATAATTCTCAAACCGTACTGATTCGTCTTCCATTGGTAGTCTACCTATAAAGGATCCACACACATCACTTTCATCCATTGTGGTTTATGTTGATCTCAGCCAGGCCAGCAGGGTTGTTCACCTTGTCCCTGTGCTTATCTGATGTTTACAACAGAGATGTAGAAGTGCCTGAGTAAACTCCATTTAATGTGCCCGGCTGTATCTGAAATACATAAATATGCCAAGTAAAGGCGCCTTAATAGACCTGCGTAGGCTGGTAATTGCAGCAGTATTGTTTCCCCCTGATTAGGACAAAAGCGGTCCCAGAGGACCTCCCATCCTTCAGCAGTTTCATCTGCATTAGCTTGCTCTTCCTCTGCTTTAATCTTGTCCATGCTCAGGTATTTAGAATAAATCAATGGGAATACATGATTGTTTAATGATTTTTGGAGGAGCTCTCTTCGACCACAGCTGCATGATTTAGAATGACTAATTCCACTTTTTACCATTGATCCACCGCTATGGGAACCATGCATCCTTGCCAGGGAATGTCCGCAGAGAGAGAGAGAGAGAGAGAGAGAGAGAGAGAGAGAGAGAGAGAGAGAGAGAGAGAGAGAGAGAGAGAGAGAGAGAGAGAGAGAGAGAGAGTTTGTGTTTGTGTGATGAGATTGCTGAACGTTATGGAGAAAGTAGGAAATAATAGATTTACTTCTGCGTGTGTCGTCAAGTGAGACTGTGTGTGCGGAGATCTTTTCTCCAAAATACTAAGACACATTCAATGATAAAAGTATTGCTTGCAACATACACTGAGTGTACAAAACATTAAGAACACCTTCTTTTTCCATGACATAAACTGATCAGTTGAATCCAGGTGAAAGATATGATCCCTTATTGATGTCACCTGTTAAATCCACTAAAATCAGTGTAGATGAAGGGGAGAAGACATGTTAAAGGAGGATTTTGAAGCCTTGAGACAATTGAGACATGTATTGTGTGTGTGCTCCATTCAGAGGGTGAATGGGCAAGACAAAATATTTAAGTGCCTTTGAATGGGATATGGTAGTAGGTGCCAGGCGCACCGGTTTGTGACAAGAACTGCAACTCTGCTGAGTTTTTTCACACTTAACAATTTCCCGTGTGTATCAAGAATGGTCCACCGGCCGCGACCGGGAGGTCTGTGGGGCGACGCACAATTGGCCTAGCGTCGTCCGGGTTAGGGAGGGCTTGGCCGGTAGGAATTTCCTTGTCTCATCGCACACCAGCGACTCCTGTGGCGGGCCGGGCGCAGTGCACGCCAAACAAGGTTGCCAGGTGCACGGTGTTTCCTCCGACACATTGGTGCGGCTGGCTTCCGGGTTGGATGCGCACTGTGTTAAGAAGCAGTGCGGCTTGGTTGGGTTGTGTATCGGAGGACGCATGACTTTCAACCTTCGTCTCCCCTCGAGCCCGTACGGGAGTTGTAGCGATGAGACAAGATAGTAGCTACTAACAATTGGATACCACAAAAATTGGGAAGAAAAAGGGGTAAAATTCAACAACAAAAAAAGAAGCAAAAAAAAGAATGGTCCACCACCCGAAGGACATCCAGCCAACTTCACACAACTGTGGGAAGCATTGGAGTCAGCATGGGCCAGCATCCCTGTGGAATGCTTTCAACACCTTGTAGAGTCTATACCCAAACAAATTGAGGCTGTTCTTGGGGAAAACCCAGAGATTCACAATATTAGAGTAGTGGGCTGTACAGTGAAGTTAAAACCTATGCCATTTAAAAAAACGAATCATACCTACCTGCCTTGGTCATTTGTGATAAAGGGATTAATTAACTACATGTTGTTAACATGCATAGGCTGTTAATTTAATACCATGCCAGTTACAGGTTAATTAATTATTCCGGCAGGTCTGTTTGAAACGATGCTACAGCTCCAGGGCAGAAGGGCTGCAGGACAGGCACTGTGACACAGTATCCTTGCTTGTTGATGGACACCTTAATTACACTGGAAGCTGATTAATTATGGGTCTGCCAGTTGCCACTCATCTCAGCCCAGGTCTGCTTCCTGCTCAACCTCTCAGAGTAGCTGCTTGTGAAAGGTGCTTCCCCTGAACCTCACAGTGCCAGTGAGATGAATGCAGCGTACGGTGCTTCCTCTGTGTCTTATCAGTGGATTCCGCTGTGTTGAGACCATCTAAATCCACAACCCACTCAAAATGAATGGAAAGAAGTAAATGGATGTGTTAGCATTTCCAATCAGTAGCTTTGCTCTGCTTTGCTTCAAACAACCTGCACGGTAAAAAGTAATTAGATCTGCTAACAAGATTTTTGGGGTGGAAAACCGTTGCCTAGAACCATTCGAGTAACCCAACTCAAAGTAGGCCGTGTTCAATACTTAGAGTAAAACAGTGACATCATCACCCATATGGTTTTTAAGTTGTAAATACTTTACTGTATTACTGTGTTTTATGAACTTTTTGACACTAAATTGCATGATGTATTCTGAGCTATAACAATTAAAGTTACTTGAACATGAATATTTGTTGTATTGAACATGAACATTTAGGGTCCCTTCTACTTAAATATTAAAGTGTAAGTAGTAAGTAGTTCTGATTAGTCATTTTCAGTGGCCGTGTCTAACGTGTTTTGTGTATTTGACCATTTGTCATTTTAACCCACCTTATCAGGCTTTGTTGAGCACAGTGCTCATTCCTCTAGCAGTAACTGGAAGTAGAGCTGTAAACATGACAGGATTCTGCATTTGCCTCTGTCATTAAGAGTGGTCCCCATCTTGTTGATGGTGGGAATGGCTGGTCTCATTATTTAACGTCATTACATCTCATAGCACAACAAACTGCTTAAAACTATTTTAGAAATGAACATTTCTTTCTTCAAACATGCATACAACATTTAAAAGACTCTTAAAGTCTAAGCATTTTGAATTACCCACAATCCTTTAACAACGTGGCACTATTAAGTATTCACAAATTGCAAAAACCTAATAATTCTATATCAGCACAAGACAGATAAATTAAGTGTTTTTTACTCAAAATTCAATGTCTGACTGCTACTGTTATTATTTTCAACTTAAAACGTAATAGAAATAAGTAAAAACAACTTATTTAATTGACTTTAAAATATTAACTTTAAAATAATGACTTTAAAATATTAAATAATCATAATTTGTAAGAACTCACCTTTAGATTAGCAGAACATAAATAGATAAGTTATACTTACTCAATAACCTAATATTTGTTAACAGTATTCAAAAACATTAAGTCAAAAGAAATCTTATTGATATCTGAGTTAGTACCACTTTTATTATGATTTGTGTTCTGCTAACTGTTGGAGATTTTATGATTTAGGTAGTTACTTTTTACAGTGTATGGATGTTATCCTACCACCACAGGAAGCCTGTTCTCAATGTGTTACAGTGTAGTATTAAGGTGTTGAAATGAGGTTAAGTGACCTGGGCTGGTCTGGCCTGGCATCTGTCCTGGTCTGTCATCCCTGTTTACCTGTAGACGTGCCTTGAAACTGGGGCTTAAAATGGCCGCCAATAGAAACTTGTAAACGTAGAAATCAGCACCTCGGACCTCCACTCTTGCCTGTTAACCTCATCTGCTCCGGGCTCATAATGCAGCCAGAGACAGAGGTTCCATGGACTGGTGGACCCTTCTGCCCTCCCACCCAGATGCAGCTACTGTGGAGATCACAGATGGATGTCCATGGGGATCCTAATGAACTGTTGAATATTCTCAAGGATATTCTGGGAATTTGTGGACTGTAGTAAAGGGATGGGATTGTCAGTTCTTTACCCTGGTCATTTTGGGGATGGGGTTGTCACGGACATCTTGGGTTTACTTAACATTGATGAACAGTAAAGATGATATTCAAATACAATTGTCAAAGACTGCAATGTTTTAGGTGTCAATTATATGCTTTATTTGACATTATATATAGCACAGTCATTTAAAAAGAACACCACCAAGCTAAAACTATAAATTAACTCTGCATTAGGATCAATTTAAAATAATTTGGATTCTAATAAAAAAAAACATTCAAATAATTCCATCCTAAATCCTCATTATACTGCTTATACCTTGGTCTGTGGGCACAGAAAAGCACATTTGCTTTTCCAAAGTGAAGGGAGGGAGCACAGCATTTAAAAGTCACTTCCGCTCACCGACCAATGCTCTTAGCCCCCCTTCCCTCCCAGACCACCCCTTTCTGTCGCCTTCCCATCAGAAGAGCCCCAAGTCAGACTGTTTACCCACAGAGTAAACTTATTAAGTCAGTGATGTCAGATTACTGGAAGAATGGAGGCTGAATCAAAGCTGTCGGTATGTCGGAGCTTAAGGGACAGAGCAGCAGGAACCAGACTGTCCAGAGTTCAATCCCATCGTTTGCATCCGGTGAGCAGGGGGCAGTTTGCCACTGGCTGTCTTCATGGTCCTTCACTATACTCGTAATACTGTTGTGCAGTGTTGGATTCTCAACACTCTCATCCTTCTCGTGACAGGTGAAATGGAAAAATACATCAAAGCTATACTCTATTTTGAAAGTGCTGCCTATATTTCTCATATTCTCATCCCATTTTTTTTGACAGGAACTGGCAAAACAAAGAAAGCTTTAAAGTCTCGGCTGGCAATGAAAATGTCCTTAGCCTTATTTCAGTTGTTGGGCTTCAATCAAAATGACTTTGTAATTGGTGTGTATGATTAGATGAGTTGGAATAAAGTCAACCTCCCTTTTTAAAAGGATTAAGGTGAATAAAAATCTGCCATTAAAAAGTGTTTATTCTAAACTCTGTAGAGGAGGGTGGGATGGTGGGTAGAAATGCAATCTTGTAAAAAAGAAAAAGAAAACAATGAAGAAAAACGTTGACTTGTTGGGAATGCAAATCAGCCCAATCGCATTTTATGCTAATAAAAGGAATGGCAAAACATTTCAATGTATTCTTGTCTTGTTACAGCCAGGCTAAGAGCTTCTAAATCCCTACCATTTACCAAATTAAACTAATTTAAAGTGCTTCCAAAAGGCACATCTGTAGGCTGACGTTTGTCCCAAGCCTTGAGAGTGGGCTGCGAAAGCATTCGACATTCCATTGATCCTTGAATAGTCATGCCTGTCATGGAGCCATATCAACCATTATCATTCTAATTTTACTGCCTTTCTTGGCCCCTAATCTAATTTGCAATGATGCTGGAGCATTTCCTGAGGCCACTGCACTTTCTTCAGAATTTCAACAAGGGCATTAAAGCCCCCCAATTTACATTAATGAAGTGCACATTTAATTAAACAGTGACTGCCCCTAAAAACCAACTAATCCCTTTGAATATATATATATATATATTTTTTTTTTAAATGTAACCTTTATTTAACTAGCCAAGTCAGTTAAGAATAAATTCTTATTTACAATGACGGCCTACACCTGCAAAACCAAGACGACGCTGGGGCAAATTGAGTGCCGCCCTATGGGACTCCAATCATGGCCGGTTAAGATTCAGCCTGGAATCAAACCAGGGTGCCTGTAGCGACACCTCAAGCACTTTGTGGCACCTCCTCCGTTGATGCCAGTCTCCCTTGACTCCTATGAAAAGGCCATGCCATCATGAGGCCTCTGATAGTGACCCGAGTTGCTGCCCTGATCCACAGACAACTTCATCAACAATGCCAGGTAATGTGTATTATGTGAAAACTTCTATAAAAAAAAAAATACCCGGCTTGAGAAACTAGTAGGTTAATTCCCCAGCCAAGCAGATACAACTAGTACAGTCATTTTGGTTGTGAAGTACGTTAGCAAAACACTTTTGTCCTTTCTTATTATATCACCATATCACAGGCCCTCCCAGTCAACACCACCTCATATGACTGCCTGCTGCAGTTGTTCGAGAGATGTCCAGTTTGCAGCTGAACACGCAGCATAAAGAAGACCAGCAAGGGGCCCTCATCCAGCCAGAAACCTGCACCTGTCAGCAGCAACTTGTACAAATACAGAAGGTAACCCACTTCATTACTTTTGATACATTCGATAACCAATTGTGAAACATCATTTATGTAAACTGACATTATTTGTTGGTAATTATTTGCTTCTTGGATGCATATAATGTCCAGAGCACTACCTAGCCTGGTTGAACCAGACTGATCGTTGTGTTCACCATTTCTATTTCACTTCACATTTGATGATATCTGAAGTGAAATAGAAAGGCGATCAGGTTGGTTCCACCAGGCTATTCATAACCACCATTGATAATGTGATCAGTGCTCTGTGTGTGACCGACCAGTATCTTTGATGAGGGGTCAGGGGCCGATCTACGCTGCTATACCCATCAATAGGGCTCTGGCAAAGACCTCACCTCCAGCCTCACCTCGTGCCGGTCGTCGATGGGGAGAACAAAATGTAGGTAGGTTTAGTCTGACCTGTTCAAACTTCAACATAGTATGTGTTTGTGTGTCAGATATCTACCTATATTTACCTAAGAATAAAGATATCTACCAGATATCTACCTAAGAATAAACCTATGTTTATTCTTCATGGACCTGTTACTACATTTGAAAGTTATCACTTAGAATATCTACATACTGTAAATTAAGCAATTTCATTCTTCTCATATTACTCTGTCGGCTACTGACCTATTTAAAGCTTCTTCTGGCATCTCACCAGACATCTGCCTGTAGTTATTGAAATCAACCTGCAGGAGGTTTGCTTGTTGTGATTGAGTGGAAGGAAACAGCTGCGGGCAAGGTTCTGACAGATAGGCATGTCTTGTTGGTGACACTCCCAAGAAACAACCACATCAAACCCCACCCTCAAGCCAACTCACGTTTGGCTTCTGTCATGGCCGCTCATTTCTTGAGGAGCAAGCCAAAAAACGAGGCGAAATCCGCAGGTGCAGTTCCCCGTCAAGGGGGAAAGGAAGGAGGAGAAGTGGTGGAGGAGGAGAGATGGAGAGATGGAAGAGGAGAAATGGAGGAGTTGAGCAGGTTGAGGAGAGATAGAAGATTGGAGGAAGAAAGATGGACAAGGAGAGCTGAAGGGCTCAAATGGGGTGGGCAATGATCTCCTTTTCAATCGTTCCATAGTAATGTCAATGATCTCCTTTTCAATCGTTCCATAGTGATGTCAATGATCTCCTTTTCAATCGTTCCATAGTGATGTCAATGATCTCCTTTTCAATCGTTCCATAGTAATGTCAATGATCTCCTTTTCAATCGTTCCATAGTAATGTCAATGATCTCCTTTTCAATCGTTCCATAGTAATGTCAATGATCTCCTTTTCAATCGCTCCATAGTGATGTCAATGATCTCCTTTTCAATCGCTCCATAGTGATGTCAATGATCTCCTTTTCAATCGCTCCATAGTAATGTCAATGATCTCCTTTTCAATCGTTCCATAGTGATGTCAATGATCTCCTTTTCAATCGTTCCATAGTGATGTCAATGATCTCCTTTTCAATCGTTCCATAGTAATGTCAATGATCTCCTTTTCAATCGTTCCATAGTAATGTCAATGATCTCCTTTTCAATCGTTCCATAGTGATGTCAATGATCTCCTTTTCAATCGTTCCATAGTGATGTCAATGATCTCCTTTTCAATCGTTCCATAGTAATGTCAATGATCTCCTTTTCAATCGTTCCATAGTAATGTCAATGATCTCCTTTTCAATCGCTCCATGGTAATGTCAATGATCTCCTTTTCAATCGCTCCATAGTAATGTCAATGATCTCCTTTTCAATCGTTCCATAGTGATGTCAATGATCTCCTTTTCAATCGTTCCATAGTAATGTCAATGATCTCCTTTTCAATCGTTCCATAGTGATGTCAATGATCTCCTTTTCAATCGTTCCATAGTGATGTCAATGATCTCCTTTTCAATCGTTCCATAGTAATGTCAATGATCTCCTTTTCAATTGTTCCATAGTGATGTCAATGATCTCCTTTTCAATCGTTCCATAGTGATGTCAATGATCTCCTTTTCAATCGCTCCATAGTAATGTCAATGATCTCCTTTTCAATCGTTCCATAGTGATGTCAATGATCTCCTTTTCAATCGCTCCATAGTGATGTCAATGATCTCCTTTTCAATCGTTCCATAGTGATGTCAATGATCTCCTTTTCAATCGCTCCATAGTAATGTCAATGATCTCCTTTTCAATCGCTCCATAGTAATGTCAATGATCTCCTTTTCAATCGTTCCATGGTAATGTCAATGATCTCCTTTTCAATCGCTCCATAGTAATGTCAATGATCTCCTTTTCAATCGTTCCATAGTGATGTCAATGATCTCCTTTTCAATCGCTCCATAGTAATGTCAATGATCTCCTTTTCAATCGTTCCATAGTGATGTCAATGATCTCCTTTTCAATCGCTCCATAGTGATGTCAATGATCTCCTTTTCAATCGTTCCATAGTAATGTCAATGATCTCCTTTTCAATTGTTCCATAGTGATGTCAATGATCTCCTTTTCAATCGTTCCATAGTGATGTCAATGATCTCCTTTTCAATCGTTCCATAGTAATGTCAATGATCTCCTTTTCAATCGTTCCATAGTGATGTCAATGATCTCCTTTTCAATCGTTCCATAGTGATGTCAATGATCTCCTTTTCAATCGCTTCCATAGTGATGTCAATGATCTCCTTTTCAATCGTTCCATAGTAATGTCAATGATCTCCTTTTCAATCGTTCCATAGTAATGTCAATGATCTCCTTTTCAATCGTTCCATAGTAATGTCAATGATCTCCTTTTCAATCGCTCCATAGTGATGTCAATGATCTCCTTTTCAATCGTTCCATAGTAATGTCAATGATCTCCTTTTCAATCGTTCCATAGTGATGTCAATGATCTCCTTTTCAATCGCTCCATAGTAATGTCAATGATCTCCTTTTCAATCGCTCCATAGTGATGTCAATGATCTCCTTTTCAATCGCTCCATAGTGATGTCAATGATCTCCTTTTCAATCGCTCCATAGTAATGTCAATGATCTCCTTTTCAATCGCTCCATAGTAATGTCAATGATCTCCTTTTCAATCGTTCCATAGTAATGTCAATGATCTCCTTTTCAATCGCTCCATAGTAATGTCAATGATCTCCTTTTCAATCGTTCCATAGTGATGTCAATGATCTCCTTTTCAATCGTTCCATAGTAATGTCAATGATCTCCTTTTCAATCGTTCCATAGTGATGTCAATGATCTCCTTTTCAATCGTTCCATAGTAATGTCAATGATCTCCTTTTCAATCGTTCCATAGTGATGTCAATGATCTCCTTTTCAATCGTTCCATAGTAATGTCAATGATCTCCTTTTCAATCGCTCCATAGTGATGTCAATGATCTCCTTTTCAATCGCTCCATAGTGATGTCAATGATCTCCTTTTCAATCGCTCCATAGTAATGTCAATGATCTCCTTTTCAATCGCTCCATAGTAATGTCAATGATCTCCTTTTCAATCGTTCCATAGTAATGTCAATGATCTCCTTTTCAATCGTTCCATAGTAATGTCAATGATCTCCTTTTCAATCGCTCCATAGTGATGTCAATGATCTCCTTTTCAATCGCTTCCATAGTAATGTCAATGATCTCCTTTTCAATCGCTCCATAGTAATGTCAATGATCTCCTTTTCAATCGTTCCATAGTGATGTCAATGATCTCCTTTTCAATCGCTCCATAGTGATGTCAATGATCTCCTTTTCAATCGCTCCATAGTAATGTCAATGATCTCCTTTTCAATCGCTCCATAGTAATGTCAATGATCTCCTTTTCAATCGCTCCATAGTAATGTCAACGATCTCCTTTTCAATCGTTCCATAGTAATGTCAATGATCTCCTTTTCAATCGTTCCATAGTAATGTCAATGATCTCCTTTTCAATCGTTCCATAGTAATGTCAATGATCTCCTTTTCAATCGTTCCATAGTGATGTCAATGATCTCCTTTTCAATCGTTCCATAGTAATGTCAATGATCTCCTTTTCAATCGTTCCATAGTAATGTCAATGATCTCCTTTTCAATCGTTCCATAGTAATGTCAATGATCTCCTTTTCAATCGTTCCATAGTGATGTCAATGATCTCCAGCCACTGAGGACCTCAACGCGTCCCTGTCTTCTCTCACTATGTTTCTCCAGCAACCAGATAATCCCATAGAAGGTCATTGGGGGACTGATCATCTAAAAGAGAGTGTATTGTTTCATTTTTGTGTTTCTTCCAAAAGTATGTAGTGTCTGTCTCAAGAGTCCTAAGCAAACACCTGTTTATAATTCAATGCTAAAATTCTTTAACGAGATAATGTTTTTCAATACCCTTGATGAGAACATTAGCTATCCCGTCCCATGGAGTTGAATAGCAAATTGTTTTTAGACATTACTTCCTGTCCATTGTGATTGGCTTAACTGTGACTATTCTGTTCGATGTCTGGCATCTCCTTCAGACAGGGATTAAGAAGAGAACGCCTTGGTCAGGGCTGTCTGCCAATCAACAGGGGCTTGGACCTTTTTGGACTCCCCCCGCCACCACCAACCTCTTCTGTGTGTCAGAATTTTCCCCCTTTCCCTCATCGCTCTCCATGGGGGAATTAAGGGAGGAGGGCCAGTACCAATGCCCTGGGCTGCTGAGAATGGAGGAGGCCAGATTCAGTTTGGGTGGTATGGAGGGGGAGAAAAGGCCCTGTTTTGAGACTAAGTGGTGCTCTCTGGACTGGAACAGCGGGAGGAGGGGGGGCAGACGGGACACAATATCCTCAGCTCCACTCGCAACGTGAAAAGGCAAAAGTTATAAATTCATCTATTTGCTCTCTGCTGACCCCAGCTTTCAGGCTGATCCATGCAGGAGTGGAGGCTCAGGCACAATGCATGAGCCTGTCACAATATTGAGCAACATTGAAAAGAGTAAGAAAGACCACCAGATGCTTTATTGTCTTTGCCATTTCCACATAATTAGCTGGGAAGAAAAGTTCCTGCTCTGGTTTAATCGCGCCGAATGAACTTGAGGATTGCCATTCTTCCTGACGACACCAGAAAGGGCAACCACTGTTCGGCCCCTGTCCTCTTCCTCCTCCTCCACGTCCCCTGTACGTACCCCGTGAGTGTCCTGGGGTCTCTCTGCCAAAAATGTGTTGCTGGAAAGTTTAACTGTGCGTGACAGATGGGCGTGAAATTGGTTATCACACACGCCGCACGCACACACACACACACACACACAAAAACACTCTCACACAGAGGCTACTGGCTGCGTTAAGGCAGCTGACCTGCACCATGCTGACTGTTGGTGTAGTTTAACAGATTAGGCAAATCAATCTGTTAACACCTCCCAACATTAACTTGGGCAGGCTGATTTAATGGAGCCACACTGATGGCTAGGCCCTGTCATTAGTTAAGACTTCATATGCAGCACAATCAAAGGGACGTTAGTGTGTTGATGATGTATAATTTGCTTTTGATATGCGACCTGAAAGTTGTCCTCAGTTGATGATCTTAATAGTTACTAATTATGAAGAAATGATGAATAGATTAAAAATGCATTAACTTCTTTGACTTAAACTACTCAATCACTCGGGCTGGCGTATAGTTCAACTTCTAAGTAACTTTGGGTTGCTGCGAAGTCGTCGTATCCGAACTTTGTGACCTTCCATTACGGAACCTTGCTTTGGTGTGGATTAAGGCTAGTAACCGAAAGGTTGCAAGATCGAATCCCCGAGCTGACAAGATACAAATCTGTCGTTCTGCCCCTGAACAAGGCAGTTAACCTACTGTTCCTAGGCCATCATTGAAAATAAGAATTTGTTCTTAACTGACTTGTCTAGTTTAAAAAAAGGTCAAATTTAAAGAAGGGCTATAATACCAGGGTTCCCCAACTGGTGGCCTGCAGGTGGTTTTAACCCCCCCAGAGCAAAGAAAATAATATATTTTTTGTACATTTTCATTGTAGGACATAAAAGACTGTAAAAACACCAGGAAATCAACTCCAAACGGTTTTCATTTCATAAATCTGTTCCCAACTATTCCCACGCATAATAGAGAGACACGTGATCTTATACACAGGTAAGCAAGGTATGAAAATATTATGTTTTAGTCAAATAGGATATTATTTTGGGCTTCTTGCGGTCAATTTGCAGTCTAACAAATGATTTTATGTGACCAAGTTCCGGCCCCATGACCATCCATTCAATTTAAAATGGCCCCGTGGCTGAAGCGGGTTGATGATCCCTGAACTATGAATTCATATACATTGTGTTCCTCCACAGTATTCACCTGTCCTTGTTTCATATGGGGAGTGTGTTTCTGCTTAACCTATGAGCAATTGAGCCTATGTGTTGAATACATGGAATTGGCTTATGATGATACCAGTGGTGAATATTACCCATAATACCAGTGGTGAATATTACCCATAATACCAGTGGTGAATATTACCCATAATTCTGCACCTTTTGATAGTTCGAATTTTGATCATCATGATTTAGTGACTGCAAATAAAATGTATTGATCTACTGGGATTTTTAAAAGACAGACTAACTTTATGTTTTGTCTGCTTGGACTGCGGTTGAGTTAATTGTTTTGTGGGCAGTTAGGTTCTTTTGATGAATGTATTTGCAATTTTTACGGTATAATATAGTTTTGAATAACGTATTTATGTTTTTAAGAAGGCAACAACATTTTGAAAACACATTAACTGTTTTGAAAAAGGCCACAGAGTGCTTTTTTTTATATACAACATTCTTCCAAAGTATTCTTGTACACGATTGAGAAAAACTGGAATATCTTATTAACTTATTGCCTACAAACCCCAGCATGACAACATTTCAGTGAATCCAAAATAAACATGACGGTACATATTCAATAGATTTACAGCAAATTGTCAATATGTAACAAAATATAAGGGAAGATCTGCTAAACCTTTGTAAATAAAGGTTTTGCTTCGGGTGGTCAGTATTTTAAGATGCTAACGCTTTGAGGCAGCTCTCCTCCTCTGATCCGCCTGCATGGTGTTCAAGTGTTGATGACTACTTACTCCACCACTGCAAGAGTGGCCAGTCATCCTCATAATCTCATACCACAGCTCTCCCTCTGACAATAGCAGGAGGAAGAAGAGCCAGGAAATGGGGAACAGAAAAGCCACCTTAAGATGTGTGTGCATGAATCCAAAAGATCAATTCAATCTATTGCAGCTGGCTGTGCTTTTGGCACTCCATACACAAGCACCCTACCCTAAACTTCCCCCTCAGTGAGTCAGTGAAAGGGAGCGTGGGATGAATGGGCCACTTTATTACAGCGTGCCATGATCGGTCAAACGGCAGTGCCGGGCCCATTCTCTCCCCTTCAGACCCATTATTAACCAGGCTTTAGGGGGGCTTGTAAAAGTGTTCTCTCCACAGGGGGAAGTGGGGGGGGGGGGAGGCTGCATAACAAAAATCAGTCTCGAATTAAAGCCCCCGCCGACAGACCGAGCCCAAAAGACTGTGGGTGGGCTAGCTACTGTAGCTACCCGCCTGACCTGAACCCCGTTGTGACAGAACATTCCCACCGTCTTTTAGCCGACCCTGGCCTGGCCAAACCGCCTTTATGGGGCTCTATGGGCCCGACAGATTCATGGGCGAAGAAGATGCTAACTATTCACTAATGCTACAACTTCATGCCAGTTCTCCATTATAAAACATGCTGCATGCCTCTTCAAACTCCAATCATACATTGTGGTTTGATTACTGGTGAAAGGAACATGACAGTTTCACATTAACATATTAGATGTTTAGGACAATATTGTGGCTCTTCTGACTGATGGTTCCAGTGTGTTTAGGAACAGAGGGCTTTACCACAGAGGTGAACATGGCATGAAATCAGCCACAAAAGGAGAGGCAGCGGGTGAGCAAACACCAAGCAGGCAGTGATGAGAGCGACAGAGGGAGGACAGAGGGAGACTGAAGAGACAGATGTCCACAGAAAAGACCTGAGAGGAGGAGGTTAACCTGATCAGGACAAGGATGAGCAGATACCAGGAGTGAGAGACAGAGAATAGGAACAAATTGAAAAGATGTGAGGAGCTTGAGGCCAGACAGACTGACTGACTGACTCACAGACTGACTCTGGGAGGTCTGGATGAGGAGAAGGGGAAGATGAGATATGGTGGCTGAGTAAGAAGGTGGAGGAAAGAGTGGAGGAGGGTTTTTGGGGGTTGAATTTGGGAATGGAGGGTGCCGGGGGGGTTGCATGTGTAGGGGGTTGGGGTGGTGGTGGTGGGATGGGGCAGGGTGTGTAAAGCCAATGAATAAATCAGGGCCTGGTAACAGTAGCAAAATAATAGGGCGGTGGGAGGAGACCGGGGCTGAATATGCTAAAGTGTTTTTCTTTCTGTAGAGAGAACAGGACTGGTCCTTTGCAGCTGTAACACTTAGCAGACAATGGCAACTCAACAGATGGGGAGAGTTTGGTAAAAGAAACTCAGTGTGGCTTAGTTAAGGAGAACACCGCCCCCGAATCCTCTCCAGCCAATCCCACAATCAGACCTGCTGTGTTGTGTGTCTGCTTTGGCAGGTGTCCTCTGACGGGGAACATCACTCAGCTCAGGCTCATGCTTTTCACCCAGAAGGTGTAACAGTTTGTCTCCTGATTTCACAGGGGTGTGCCTCATTGTTTTCAGAGGCTACTATTGGTAAAGGCACTGAGGTCCAGGCAGGGGCTTTATATGTCCCTTGCTAATCCTTATCCTATTCTCTGAAGACATGTAAGGAAATGATAAAGCCACAGCTGTCTCATCATGATATTCCCATTTTGAACACACAGAACATTTCTACTGCGGGAGGGGTTTGGACAGACACATATACATGGAAGAACTTTCTTTTATCTGTCGGTTCTGTAATTGCATATAAAGTGCTACAATTTCCCCTGAAACGAGGCTGGATCTGATTTTAAACATGGAGATTTAGGGAAGCTTAAATTATAGCAATTTAATCAACACTTTTATAGTTTTACAAGTCGTCAAGCCCAGCCCCTAATCTGTAGCGTGTCATAGAGTATGTGAACAGAATATTAACGTATTTAATGTGGATCATTGTACAGAATCAGAATCCAACGTTAATGTATGACTTCTTGATGGTACTGGAGCCAATCTGTAATTTCACAACATAACAGATTGCTGTAAAAAAAGATATGTGAGCCATAGTTTGTTCATTTGTCTTGTGCATGGTCACACACTCACCCTACAGATGGATTGACCCAATCTGACATCCACACATTCAGGGGTAATATTCTAGATCTATGTCTGAACACCTTCATAAAAGCACTTGGGATGACATACTACAAGATAAAGACCCCTCTCTTGATGATGTATATTGAATTGTAATAGTTGGGTAGAAGCATCAGATCCACATTTTTCAGTTTTCTTTCTCTCCCATTTGTCCCCTACAGTAGTAGTTCACACTGTGAAGATGAGAAAGGCATTAAGTAGAGAGGTCTGCGCTCAAGTAAAAAGACAGGTCAAGTGTTTTTGCATGGTTTTATTTCTATTAAAATATACAAGAAACCAATGTACTGTATCACATAGCCTTACATTCTCAGATGTTATTGTCATGGTATGTCTTCTATCCCAGCGCATCCCTTACAAAAAAAATGTAAATTCACATATACAATGTTGAATAAATAATGTTGACATTTTCACATCAGACACATGGTTTTCAGACACATGGGTGAACTTTCACATGTACATTTTTTTTCTTTTTTTCCCCTCATTAATGTTTTTTCTTCTCCACATTATTTTTTCACCATTTACAGCTACACCTGGTCTCCCATCCAGGGACCGACCAAGACCGACCAGGACCGACGCAAACCAGCAGTGGGATGCAGGGTAATATGTTTCCGGAAGGAATGTGGCCAAAACTTGCAGCTGGAAAAATGCCAGCAAAAGCAAAGGCCAGGGTAACATATCCAAAGATAGGGAGAATTGCAGGAAAGTGGGAGGCCTTTTATTTAATCGTGTTGTCATAAAAATCTATCCACAGATTTGTCTTTTTTTTTTGCATCCATTTACAACTTATTTTTTCTCGTATTTCGAAATGATTTCCTTGCAATATTTTGTTTTGCTATCAATACTTTTGGGGTTTATGCTTTGTTTTCAATATCATTCTTTTTGTTAGCAATGCTACAAATCTTGCTCTCCACTTCACAAGCTTTGCTCGATATGAATTTTGCTTGGTATTAATGACACAAAGGTAACTCACTCACTGAAGTATTGCACCATATAATAACACTATCACATCATTAAAGGTGTTTAAAGCGACATTCCTTAATTTAAACAATTGAACATAATTAAACATGAAAAGGGTTCTCCACACCACAGTTTCAGCAAAAAGCTGAGGGATGGGGCTGGAGAAATGCAACCCCTGTCAAATCCATAGACTACGACCATCCATGATATAAAATGATCGTTTTAAACATTTTTAGTGGTTGTTTACATTTACTTTGTTTACAAACATTGGAGCAAAACAAGTTTATATTTTGGCAGTGACCTTCATACAGGCAGTGACCTAAATATAGCAGAACTACAATATGTCGCCACATGTGAAAGTGCGATTTTCACATGTGGGGTTCTTATGTGTGAACCTGCAAATTTGATTTTCATGTGATTGATTTTCACATGTAAACGTGCGATTCCATATGTGAAAGGTAGTTTTTTTAAATGCAATTCACAAGTGATGTGAAAACATGTAATTCTCCTCACATGTGAAAAGGAGGTGTTCACAGGTACATTCTAAATGTAATACTTGGGAAAATATGCTTTCATGTGTGAAATTTAACCTCAACATGTGAAAACAGCTATTTCACATGTGAAATCTGTACGTTTGATATGTGTATTTTTTTCAAGGACTCTTATGCTCTCATGCTGCTCTCGTGCTGCTAAATCTACATCTGTGAGTCTAGGGACGTTGAGGACATCTGAGCTAATCACTCTGTCTCTCTGCTTCTGGCTTGCGCCGTGCGTTCACTCGTTCCCGCTCTAATATCGCTCAAACCGATAATGATATTTCCCTCATTGGGATAAGGGCCTCTTACTCTTCCCTGTGAAGGTTGAAATTAAAGTGTGGTTGTCGTCAGAAGGAAGGACAAACCTTCCGGTGTTATCCCCCCGTTCCTCAGTTGGTGATTGTCTTTGAATGAATTATGAATGAATCTTTTTTTTAAACTGAATTAGCCAGGATGCATGGACATGA
Source organism: Oncorhynchus gorbuscha (assembly GCF_021184085.1). Classification (NCBI taxonomy): domain Eukaryota; kingdom Metazoa; phylum Chordata; class Actinopteri; order Salmoniformes; family Salmonidae; genus Oncorhynchus; species Oncorhynchus gorbuscha. The sequence continues at coordinate 45,422,105 of NC_060183.1, read as the reverse complement.
AGGAAAGCTTGATTTGGAGCTTTGTAGAATCCCATTAAAAACAGCTTCGTTAGGGCGGAGCCCCGCTAATGCCATGCAGAAGCCTTGGGACGGCCATAGGTCTGCTTATAATGTGGCTGATTCATGGAACTTTGATTGCTGTGTAGAATTGGATTAAAGGATCATCTTGGTTCCTAAACACTGCATAAAAATAAATGGCTTATGCCCGTGCCAAACTATGAGCAGTTGCACAGCCGCCTCCTGCTTTGCATACATCAGCTGCCGCACAAGGAGAGGTGAAAGGCAACTTAAAGTTCATGCTTCCACTGTAAAATGGCTCTGCTGGAATGATCATGTTGTACCCTTGTGTTGCACCTCTTGTAATGTTTGTTCCTCAAAGGTATCTTTCTCACTTTTTTGCAATAGAAAATGGTATAAAATGTTGACAAAAACCACAGCATAGAAAGATAAGATACAATTAAATGCCCAGTGTATTCATGTCATTCAGTGAGGTTGATGAAAGTGATTACGATCAGTCCAATGGTTTAAGATACTCTCCGCTCTTTGCTTTAAGGCTGGGCCCTCAAACCACTGGCCTGCCTCTCTTCAGGGTCTTGGGACTCTTTAAAATTAGATGATTATGATCAAACTCACTGAATTAATGTCACATTACATACAGGCACGTGTGGAAAGTAAGCCACACAACCACACTGGGCTTTGGCATGAGGAGCAGTATCTCCCAAGGGTCAAGGGTCAAACCAAAATCACAGATGGGTCATCAGCAAACCACCGTCCCCATTCAGAGACCCACCCCTCCTCTCTCCTATAGCCCCCCCACCCTCCAATTTATGAGCGATATATTCATTACCCACCATCCCTGCACACTTGATTAAAGATCAGGCGTCCATGACTGTCACCCCTGCTCACCGTGACATCTCCCTCCCGGCCTAATGTCTCAACGTGATCCCGGACATCACCCCCCGGTAACCCTCCCACCCCCACTTCCTGTGTGTCCCTGCGTGGCGGTGTGTGTGATCATGTGACAGGGGTTATTAATGGCCGTAGTCTCTCCGCCACTTGACACGTTGCTCCAGCTGTCACTCTGCTAGTGAGGCCGTATGAGTCTTGGTCTGGGGTAGTGCCAGTGGCGGGCTGACCCATCCGTCACTGTCAGCGCCAGCCTGGTGATGAATGGTTCGGGATCCACACCGTGGACAGAAGGGAGAGGTGTGTGTGTGGGGCTTGTGTAGGGGTGTATGTTTGGGACGTGCGTGTATGTGTGTTTCGGTGTGTGTGTCGGCATATATGTGTGTGTGTATAGGTGGGGTGGACCCAGTGATGAATTGGTCTGGAATCCTTAGTGTGGACATTAGAAAGGTGCATTATGGGTAAACACTACCTGATACTCCCAGGTCTTTTCTGCCATACAAATGGCAAATACTGTGTGCCTAACCACTGTCCACCACACAACATCTGTGATGTCAGTTGGTAGAGCATGGCGCTTGTAAGTCGCTTTGTTGGATAAAAGCGTCTGCTAAATGGCATATATTATTATTATTATTATTATTATGTCCACACAATTCACACGCTATAGTCCCTTTCTCTTCATTCAGAATCAGCACACATTTTTTAGTTACCCATAATATTTACACTTACTTAACAAAATCCTCACCTGTTGGCAACTACCTGACCGCTAACTTCCTAAACCTCACACTCTTCTCTAGCGCCATATCCAGTCCCATGTTCCATGTCTGTATCTTCTCTGTCTCACTCACTAGCAGTGTCATGCTATCCCTGCATCTTTTCCTCCTTCCATTCCTCCCTCCCTTTCTTCTTCACTCGCACACAAACACAAAGGATTCCATACTAATGTAATTGTATCACTAATTATGCATTTAATTCAGTTATAAGGAGCTAACAGCTCCCTCAGTGGCAGCTTAGACTGCTAAAAGGCAATTCATCCCTGAGATTGAGAAATCTAATTAGGAGGAAATGCTTAGTGGAGAAATCCTTTCTGAGGATAATCCTGTTTGCTGGCATTAACATCCCAGCTGTGGCTGCTGTTTGCCCATTATGAGAGTGTGTGTGTGCATATGGGTGCATTTGAGTGTGTGTGTACGTGTACGTGTGTGCACTGATATGTCTTGTTTTTTTCAAGCAGCACTTGAATGCCTATGGGATGGATCCTCATCCCCAACACATCTGTTCACCTTATGGGTTCAGACACAGGCTAAGGCAGGAGGTGACCTCTACAGGACCAGGGTGTTCGTATCCCTAACAGCTATCTATCGCTGGTGTATTGACACAAGCAGGACATTCAAGAGTTTCAGGCCTGAACTTCACTTACGCTCTATGAGCTGCTGATATCATCTGTAAACATTGGAGGTGGGCCAAGTATGACTATAATTTGACCCAGAGTGGATATGAGAGGAGAAGAAGGGAAACGACAGGCTGGAACTTAGTGATATCTTGATATTGTTATTTTTGTCTTTGCCACATTCTCTCTACTCTAACCTGGATTTCATGCACATTGTCAAATATAATGAAAACAAACAACAGAAATATTACTGCTACATTACTCAAGGATATGTAACATGCTACTGATACATTACTCGAGGATATGTAACATGCTCCTGCTACATTACTTGAGGATATGTAACACGCTACTGCTACATTACTCAAGATATGTAACATGCTACTGCTACATTACTATAGGATATGTAACATGTTACTGCTACATTACTTGAGGATATGTAGCATGCTACTGCTACATTACTCAAGATATTTAACATGCTACTGCTACATTACCATAGGATATGTAACATGCTACTGCTACATTACTTTAGGATATGTAACATGCTACTGCTACATTACTTGAGGATATGTAGCATGCTACTGCTACATTACTTGAGGGTATGTAACATGCTACTGCTACATTACTCAAGATATGTAACATGCTACTGCCACATTACTTGAGGATATATAGCGTGCTACTGCTACATTACTCAAGGATATGTAACATGCTCCTGATACATTACTCGAGAATATGTAGCATGCTACTGCTACATTACATTACATTTACATTTACATTTAAGTCATTTAGCAGACGCTCTTATCCAGAGCGACTTACAAATTGGTGCATTCACCTTATGACATCCAGTGGAACAGTCACTTTACAATAGTGCATCTAAAACTTAAGGGGGGGGGGTGAGAGGGATTACTTATCCTATCCTAGGTATTCCTTAAAGAGGTACTCGAGGATATGTAACACGCTCCTGCTAAATTATTTTAGGATATGTAACACGCTACTGCTACATTACTTTAGGATATGTAACATACTACTGATGCATTGCTCGAGGATATGTAACATGCTTAAGCGTAACTCTGTGAGATATATAAAAAAGCTGTGGTATTGTTGTGTTCACCATAAAACCAGGTGGCTAGTACCAGACCAGTTGGTGCAGACAGAGAGAGAGTATGTGTGTTGTGGCATGTGATGTGTGCAATGCCTCCCTGCCAGTAGCTTAGTGACACAGACATGCTCCCTACACACATGTTCTAACAGCCTCTAAATGGCAGCCATCCATAAGCATCCCCAGGCTGGTCGGGAGAGCATGGAGAAGTCTCATTCATTTGAATGTGTGCTGAGCAGAGGGGGCTTATAGCAAAGTTACAGTCTGCTGTGTGTGTGTGTGTGTGTGTGTGTGTGTGTGTGTGTGTGTGTGTGTGTGTGTGTGTGTGTGTGTGTGTGTGCGCGCGCCCGTGCGCCAGTAAATGTGTGTGTTTTTTCCAGAAAAGGGGCAGCATGGGTAGAGGCAGAACCTCCCAAGCTGAGACTTCCGGGAACCCCCATCTACCATCTAGCCAGCCCTATTCTCCCTATCCTCTCCATCTCTGTCAACATGGAGGAGCCCTTACATAATTTAATTTACTATGTGAATGATTACATAGCTCATTGCCTGGCCATTGTCTCGCTGATGGATTTAATTAAGTTGGGATTATTCACGGCAGGTGATATTTAATGTTTGGGATGAGAGAGCAGGAAAGAGGGCCCATGGATGGGAGAAATCCACTGTAGTATCATCTACCATCTAGCCAGTCAGAGGTTGGATGGGGAGAAATCCACTGCAGTATCATCTACCATCTAGCCAGTCAGAGGTTGGATGGGGAGAAATCCACTGCAGTATCATCTACCATCTACCATCTAGCCAGTCAGAGGTTGGATGGGGAGAAATCCACTGTAGTATCATCTACCATCTAGCCAGTCAGAGGTTGGATGGGGAGAAATCCACTGCAGTATCATCTACCATCTAGCCAGTCAGAGGTTGGATGGGGAGAAATCCACTGTAGTATCATCTACCATCTAGCCAGTCAGAGGTTGGATGGGGAGAAATCCACTGCAGTATCATCTACCATCTAGCCAGTCAGAGGTTGGATGGGGAGAAATCCACTGTAGTATCATCTACCATCTAGCCAGTCAGAGGTTGGATGGGGAGAAATCCACTGTAGTATCATCTACCATCTACCATCTAGCCAGTCAGAGGTTGGATGGGGAGAAATCCACTGCAGTATCATCTACCATCTAGCCAGTCAGAGGTTGGATGGAGAGAAATCCACTGTAGTATCATCTACCATCTAGCCAGTCAGAGGTTGGATGGGGAGAAATCCACTGCAGTATCATCTACCATCTAGCCAGTCAGAGGTTGGATGGGGAGAAATCCACTGTAGTATCATCTACCATCTAGCCAGTCAGAGGTTGGATGGGGAGAAATCCACTGCAGTATCATCTACCATCTAGCCAGTCAGAGGTTGGATGGGGAGAAATCCACTGTAGTAGTATCATCTACCATCTAGCCAGTCAGAGGTTGGATGGGGAGAAATCCACTGCAGTATCATCTACCATCTAGCCAGTCAGAGGTTGGATGGGGAGAAATCCACTGTAGTATCATCTACCATCTAGCCAGTCAGAGGTTGGATGGGGAGAAATCCACTGCAGTATCATCTACCATCTAGCCAGTCAGAGGTTGGATGGGGAGAAATCCACTGCAGTATCATCTACCATCTAGCCAGTCAGAGGTTGGATGGGGAGAAATCCACTGCAGTATCATCTACCATCTAGCCAGTCAGAGGTTGGATGGGGAGAAATCCACTGTAGTATCATCTACCATCTAGCCAGTCAGAGGTTGGATGGGGAGAAATCCACTGTAGTATCATCTACCATCTACCATCTAGCCAGTCAGAGGTTGGATGGGGAGAAATCCACTGTAGTATCATCTACCATCTAGCCAGTCAGAGGTTGGATGGGGAGAAATCCACTGTAGTATCATCTACCATCTAGCCAGTCAGAGGTTGGATGGGGAGAAATCCACTGTAGTATCATCTACCATCTAGCCAGTCAGAGGTTGGATGGGGAGAAATCCACTGTAGTATCATCTACCATCTACCATCTAGCCAGTCAGAGGTTGGATGGGGAGAAATCCACTGCAGTATCATCTACCATCTAGCCAGTCAGAGGTTGGATGGGGAGAAATCCACTGCAGTATCATCTACCATCTAGCCAGTCAGAGGTTGGATGGGGAGAAATCCACTGCAGTATCATCTACCATCTAGCCAGTCAGAGGTTGGATGGGGAGAAATCCACTGTAGTATCATCTACCATCTAGCCAGTCAGAGGTTGGATGGGGAGAAATCCACTGTAGTATCATCTACCATCTAGCCAGTCAGAGGTTGGATGGGGAGAAATCCACTGTAGTATCATCTACCATCTAGCCAGTCAGAGGTTGGATGGGGAGAAATCCACTGCAGTATCATCTACCATCTAGCCAGTCAGAGGTTGGATGGGGAGAAATCCACTGCAGTATCATCTACCATCTAGCCAGTCAGAGGTTGGATGGGGAGAAATCCACTGTAGTATCATCTACCATCTAGCCAGTCAGAGGTTGGATGGGGAGAAATCCACTGTAGTATCATCTACCATCTAGCCAGTCAGAGGTTGGATGGGGAGAAATCCACTGCAGTATCATCTACCATCTAGCCAGTCAGAGGTTGGATGGGGAGAAATCCACTATAGTATCATCTACCATCTAGCCAGTCAGAGGTTGGATGGGGAGAAATCCACTGTAGTATCATCTACCATCTAGCCAGTCAGAGGTTGGATGGGGAGAAATCCACTGTAGTATCATCTACCATCTAGCCAGTCAGAGGTTGGATGGGGAGAAATCCACTGTAGTATCATCTACCATCTAGCCAGTCAGAGGTTGGATGGGGAGAAATCCACTGTAGTATCATCTACCATCTAGCCAGTCAGAGGTTGGATGGGGAGAAATCCACTGTAGTATCATCTACCATCTACCATCTAGCCAGTCAGAGGTTGGATGGGGAGAAATCCACTGCAGTATCATCTACCATCTAGCCAGTCAGAGGTTGGATGGGGAGAAATCCACTGCAGTATCATCTACCATCTAGCCAGTCAGAGGTTGGATGGGGAGAAATCCACTGCAGTATCATCTACCATCTAGCCAGTCAGAGGTTGGATGGGGAGAAATCCACTGTAGTATCATCTACCATCTAGCCAGTCAGAGGTTGGATGGGGAGAAATCCACTGCAGTATCATCTACCATCTAGCCAGTCAGAGGTTGGATGGGGAGAAATCCACTGTAGTATCATCTACCATCTAGCCAGTCAGAGGTTGGATGGGGAGAAATCCACTGCAGTATCATCTACCATCTAGCCAGTCAGAGGTTGGATGGGGAGAAATCCACTGTAGTATCATCTACCATCTAGCCAGTCAGAGGTTGGATGGGGAGAAATCCACTGCAGTATCATCATCTATCTACCATCTAGCCAGTCAGAGGTTGGATGGGGAGAAATCCACTGTAGTATCATCTACCATCTAGCCAGTCAGAGGTTGGATGGGGAGAAATCCACTGTAGTATCATCTACCATCTAGCCAGTCAGAGGTTGGATGGGGAGAAATCCACTGTAGTATCATTTACCATCTACCATCTAGCCAGTCAGAGGTTGGATGGGGAGAAATCCACTGTAGTATCATCTACCATCTACCATCTAGCCAGTCAGAGGTTGGATGGGGAGAAATCCACTGTAGTATCATCTACCATCTAGCCAGTCAGAGGTTGGATGGGGAGAAATCCACTGCAGTATCATCTACCATCTAGCCAGTCAGAGGTTGGCGTTAGATTAATGCACTTTGTGGACAGGGGTTGGAAAAGAAATGTCACCCCTGTTCTGGTTGTTAGCTTTTCCTTTTCTCTCTGAATTCTTTCCACATCATGGACTGCTGGTTCCCTTCCCATCCTGTCTGTTACTGTGTGGGGATGACTTATTTTAAGTTGGGAAGAAATAGATAGGTCAGAGGAAATAGAAGCCCCTTCACAGGTCCACATGGCACATGCTGCTCACACACCCACTGGAGCTAACCCACCGATCTTAGTATCAGGTCACAATCAGATTGATCAGTTTCATGCCTGGCTGAGCCCTCCACAGCTGTATAGACGCGTTCAGGTTTGAACACAAACACAGTAGAGGTGGATCCCAGCTTTCCCTGCTCGGGGATTCCCTCGGCTTGTGCCTCATATGTTCCAAACACTACAGATCCTCCTCTGGGATGCCATCTTTGGCCTGGCAATGCTTCTGATTGTTATCTGGTAGAAAAAGCTTTGAATATGATTATCTGACCCGGGGCCTACTATCATTAACATTGTAATAGGGCATCTGTCAGTGTTGTGACCTGCTGCTCAGGGTTGGATGGCAGGCCCATGTCTTTCTCCCTGATTCTGGATTAGTTCATTAATTAACCCCACTCCCCACGCTACACATTACACGCCACACGCCACACACGCGCAGAACTCATTACCTCCCCATTTGGAACCCCCAACACTGTCACCTGGAGCTCATAGCTCCAAATGTACAGAGGTGCAACCTGGCAGAACCTGGCACAACCTGGTACAACCTGGTACAACCTGGTACAACTCGACACCGCGGCTTAATACAAGGCTGTACACCATAGGGGTATTGACCTTTTTTTATACCGTCCTCGCAACTAAATTAGTCAGCCATGTAAATCCGAAGAGTGCAATTCGGGCGACAACAAAACACCTGTCAGAGCCACGCATTCATTACCAGCCCTTTAATTGAAAGAGGTGGATCATAAAAGCACCTTATAATCAGCATAATAATTCACATTACGGGAAGTCATGAATATGCTGAGGGATAATGGTTTAACAGTGGCAGTAAGGATAATAATAATGAGGCAGCTTACACAAACTAGACTCTCACCCTCTCTCGTCTCTAGCGCCTGAGAACCAATGGCTATGTGCTGAATCACATGGCGGGATGGTGACGTGGCCTTCTGTTGATATAAGAGCTTTTTCCACAAATTAAATATTGTGTGTCAGTTGATTATATTCCCATATAAATAATTGGCGAGTCAGAAATTATCATTAAGTCATTCTGGACTCTTTGTTGGTGTCCAAATGAGTTGTTTTCCATGGGCCATCTGTCAGTGCTATCACCTCTGTGACTAGCCTCTGACTCACACAGACAACAACGCAGCATTGTAGACTCATGCAGTTTGGCACTACATCGAATCCCCCATCTCCATCACATATCACAACACAATTACACAGTGCCGTATGAAATATAGGTGATATGAGCTTTTTAATAGTCATAAAGATACCATGTTTGTGGAGACAGGATATTCACATAGGCTATATGACCCGTTGCGAGTGATTGGCTTCTATTGTGCACAGAAAAATGGAAGGATACAGTGATTATATAAAACCTACTGTATATTGGCATAGTTATGCAGATGATGTTTTAACTAAGGGCTCTATTCAATCCGTATTGTGAAAGTTCAACGGTGGAGCGTGAATTACATTTAAAGGCAATGTTCTGCGTTAGCGGTGAACTTAGCGTAGGTCGACTAAAATGGGAACTTGCCTTTCCATTTCTATCGCACTCCAGCGATACAGATTGAGCAGAGTCACTTCCACTGAGATGTTTCAGAATGTTTGAATCAAGTCAACACTGTTTTAACCTGACCATTGAGAAGAGGACAAAGAGAGGACATCCATTCCTAGTGTGTTTAAAGGAGGAACGGGACGGCGGACTGTCAACCGGACAGGCTGTGGAGAGAGAGAGAGCCAGGGCCAGGGAGAGGAGAGGTGCCACACTGGATTACCTGAGAGATGGAACTTCAGTTAAGGTAAAGGGCAACAGAGAAAAAGTTCCCCTCACTGCACAAGAAAGAGAGTGGATACCAATTCCTGTTCCGGATTAATCTCAGAATAATTATTATGCATCTTGTATGTGAATAATTTTGAATGTGGAATAGGGAGAGGAAGGATACATTTTGGGATTAATTCAGCCTCCAGGGCAGCCGAGTGCATGCTGAGTTCCACGCCGGGGAGATGGAGGGAACCGGGAAACAGAGCATTTACAGAACAGTGGCTGAAAGATTAGAATATATGTGTGCATTTATATTGCCTTCTTTAGTGTCAGCTAAATTATTCATGTCATCCAGATCAATTCAGTCCCAATGTGTTTTCTGCCAGAGGTCATACATCTAACAGCGCTTTCCCTCTGCATTCATTTTATTTTAATATAGATCTCTTCCCTCCCTCCCGGCCGCCACCAGGCCAATAACGGGAGCGGTATTTAAGCGACATACTGATGGCTTGACATTAATGTGTTGGTATACAGTATTTGTCATTGTTTTGCGAATCCACACGGTGATGTGTCGTTGGGTGGATGTAGACCTTAAGGGCTTTGAATTACCAGGGTATAGACATGATAATGTCAGATGTCAGGTAGGAGGTTGATTTACAAAAGGAAACATGGGAGGGGGGGAGTATGTGATTTTTCTGGAGTGACTTTCCCTGGTGGGAAGACTGGCTGTTCATCCAGTGGGTGAGGTTTCACTAATGAGAAGCAGTAAAAGGTGTTGCAGAGGAAGACACATTTTCCAATGCACTTATAGTTACTGCTGCAGTTACATTATCCATGCTTAAATAGACAAACCATTAGAATACAATATCTTTGCAGAGCCAAAGCACCGTGGTAGCTCTATGTTTTATTCAGTTTATAAGAGACGCTTTGAGCTGTACCTTAAATGTCATCAATGATGTTATCATTAGACCATTGCAGTGGTAACTGTGCTGTGGCCTGGTCCCTGGCCCATTCAGAGCAGGGATGCCTACCTTTACCTCTAAGCCTGTACTTAACTATATGCCTTCAGATCTCCCTGGATGTGTTTGAATCAACTGTTAGTGTTGATTGAGCCTGCATCCTCGCAACCTCCGACCCCTGTCCCCCTCTCCCTACCCAGTCTATATCTCGGTGGACAGCCCATTCTGAGCCATACCCACACTCCTCTCTGGCCTAGACGTGCGTGCGTGGGTGTCCTCCAGGATGTGTCTGCTGACTGCTCTGTTCATTACTCTTGACCCCAGTTTGGTCATCAGTCACTTAGTAAAACAACCCAGGGATTGGACCTGACTGAGCTGCAACACGTCCAGGGCGCACATGCTTCACATCCAATCGACCCAGCACCGCTCCCAGGCAGACACCTGATAGAAAAACCTCCACAAATCACTCTCATCTGTCCACCTGACTTTACACCTGTTCCACCGCTTTCTCTCACCCGATCACTTGATCTCTTTCTTTCTGTCCTTTTTCTGGGTCCCTTTACCCCTTTACCCCTTCCCTGTCCCTTCCACCTGTCTGAATCCCTCTACCTTGTCTCCTCTTTGTCTGTGTCTATGCAATGTTACTGGGTCCTAATATAATGGGTCCTATTGCACAACACGTGGCCCTCAAACCTACATATTTACACGGTGTTATTACAGTGTAGGGACACATACACGTGAACCTGCATATTAAAAATGATACATTTCCAACATGAAAAGTCCAAAGTAAACACGCGTGAATTATACCATTTGGCTGTTTGTTGTGGTGTGAGCTGTTTATTTTAGGTCCTCTGGAGTTAGCCATGTAGCTAATACTGATCAGAAACAGAAACAGGTTGAAAGGACACCTCATCGCGTCTCTTCTCTACACAAGAACAATTGTAAGACAAGAGGTTGTTTCTCTATAAATGCCTTTCCACTGTCTTATGCACAGTTCATTAAGGGGTTTAGTCAACCCAGAACGTTTGCCCTTTTACAGAATCGCTCACTTCCAGGAAAGGATGTATTTTTCTCTCCTCCCTCTTTCATCCAGATATCGAGGCCTCCAAGTGATAAATTCACAATTATTGATGGCTTCATATAAGCAGTGAACTTCTCCAATCGGCCCACATGGTAATTGTTACGGAAGTCATATGCATAAAATTAATTATACTGTGCAATAAGGGCCATAAATCAGTTCACTTTCAATTCACTGGAAAATGTTTCAAGGCACATGCTCTCCTCAGGGTTCAAGGTAAAATGAAAAGACCCCCCCCCCCTTTTTTTAACCAAATCATGAAACTAATCTGGTTGAGAAGGACAAAAAGACTTGCTTTTTTTTACTGTGGTTTGTAATGGTGAAACACTTTAAAATAGCTTTTATCAGTAGAATTTATATTTCTGTTATTGGGAAAATATGATTATATGATGCATTTTTCTCTTCTCAGTATATTAAATGTTGCAGTCAGAACAGACGCCTCAGTACAAGTCTCTGTGGGCTTTTACCACACATAATACATCAATAATCTGAATGTAAACAAATGATACACTCGTGCTTTTTGTACCATAGATATTGCTATTAAAGGCAATTGTTATGTTTATTACGTTATGAACTGTGTGCACTATGTGTAATCTGGCATTCGCGGTATAATTATCATCCACGCTCTGTCAGAGTGTTTATTGATATTTAAGACAGGAGCATTTTCTCATATGAAGAGACTTCCTGCTCCCTGAGTCTCTTTATCTGAAGGGTCCTCAGTTCAAAAGGTTTCAAATAGGTGTGAGTGATGCGGGGCGCAGAGGGGAGGGGCGGGAGACTCCAGAGAGACTAATTTCAGTTAACAATTACACATGCTCAGTTCATTTATTTTTCATTGGATTATTATTTGATGTATTTATTTTAATGACACTGTGTAATTCAGTTCCTCTCAGTGCTCTAGCTGACTGCTAGCTCCAATTACCAGCCAGTCATTTATAACGCTGGGAGACTAACAGGGAGGTAATTGACCAGATGGAATGCCTAATGACTGGTTAGACAATTATTTCCCCAGCTCGTGAGATTTGTATTTTTGGTTACTTAATTAATTAAACAGCTTCCATTTCAACAGGTCTCTCATCTCAACCAGTAAGCTCGAGTTGATGGAGAAGTTGTGGGGTCATGACAAAGTCATCGTGGCATTGTGTTTGAACTGAAGTACATGCACACATCCTTCTGACAAATAAATGAAACACAATTTATGTTTGTGTGGCTTTTATGAAAGACTAGCCCTTTTAAAAATGAAAAATACCCCCGCGTAGAACTTGAAAAACAATGTAATTTTAAGTGATTGTAAATGGTTACACTCTAATGGTGTAATGGTAAATTGTTATCAATTAAAATAGCCACTCATCACATAACAAAATACTCAGTTCACAATATAAAGTCAAAAAGACCATTGCTATGGACACATTTCCTCCATGTAATGTATTTGTAACACGCAGGTCTCCCATCTGAGAAGTAAGAATATTGTTGTCTCTGTCTTTCATGTTTTACAATAATATTAGTTTAAATGGCTAAATGAGGCCATTAATGTGAGGCTTATCAGCTAACACAAACTCTAGAGTTTAGGCCTTCAGGACTGCAGCTGCTGGTATTTTAACGAGGTGTCAGAGTATGGAGTGCCTCAGCCCTGCTCCAAGTAGAATTGAATTCAAACCAATTCAAAGAAATTCAACTGAGACATGAAACATACAGTATGAGTCTCATTCCTTTGACAAATATTTGACCAAAGGCCATCTCTTGCCACTTCTTTACTGAAGAATAGAGATACCATTTTAAATAGTAGTTTGATTATAACTCAAAGTTGTCAAACAGTATTTTGTTTGTATTTTTGTCATGAGATGTTACGTTGTTCCATTCTGTTCCAACCTTCCATCCTTCCATTCTGGAATATTAATCTAATGCATTCTGGGAAATGTGTATTTAAAAAGAACTTTAATAACATGTAAGTGAATTATGAAATATTAACCTACAAAATAATCTTTGTATGTTTCCAGACCACTGTAATAATTTTAAACTATTTTTAGGAGGATGAGTTAAAATGAGTTAAAAGGGATCAGATGTAGCCTATGGGGGGCTCCCGAGATGTGCAGCGATCTAAGGCACTACATCTCAGTGCTAGAGGTGTCACTACAGATACCCTGGTTCAATTTCAGGCTGAATCATAACCGGCCGTGATTGGGAGTCCCATAGGGCAGCGCACAATTGGCCCAGCGTCACCCAGGTTTGGCCTGTATAGGCCGTCATCGTAAATGTAGTTCTTAATTGACTTCCCTATTTAAATAAAAGGTTTTTTTTAAGAAAAAAAGGAGAAAATTATCAATTAGAATTTCAGTGGTCTCATTGAATTCAATTAGACTTCCTTTAATTCAAATTCAATTCAAATACTGCTTCCTGTGGGGTGTGGCCAATTCATATTCAAGAATTGAATTAGCATTAAAGGCCAATTCGCAGCTCAATACAGAATTGGTTCCAACCCTGGCAGAGACATTTAGAAGGTGCTTGAAGTTTAAATAGGGAACACACACACACACACACACACACACACACACACACACACACACACACACACACACACACACACACACACACATATAGTACCAGTCAAAATTTCCAGGGCTTTTCTTTATTTTTATTATTGTATACATTGTAGAATAATAGTGAAGACAAATAACACATGGAATAATGTAGTAACCAGAAAAGTGTTAAACAAATCAAAATATATTTTATATTTGAGATTCTTTAAAAGTAGCCACACTTATCTTTGATGACAGCTTTGTACAATATTGGCATTCTCTAAACCAGCTTCACAAGGTAGTCACCTGGAATGCATTTCAATTAACAGGTGTGCCTTGTAAAAAGTTAATTTGTTAGAATCCTAATGTGTTTGAGCCAATCAGTTGTGTTGTGACAAGGTAAGGGTGGTATACAGAATATAGCCCTATTTGGTAAAAGACCAAGTCCATATTATGTCAAGAACAGCTCAAATAATCAAAGATAAACAGTCCACCATTACTTTAAGACATGAAGGTCAGTCAATCCAGAACATTTCAACAACTTTGAATGTTTCTTCAAGTGCAGTCGCAAAAACCATCAAGCGCTATGATGAAACTGGCTCTCATGAGGACGGACACAGGAAAGGAAGACCTAGAGTTACTTCTGCTGCAGAGGACAAGTTCATTAGAGTTACCAGCCTCAGAAATTGCAGCACAAATCAATGCCTCAGAGTTCAAGTAACAGACACATTTCAACATCAACTATTCAGAGGAGACTGCTTGAATCAGGCCTTCATGGTCAAATTGCTGCGAAGAAACCACTACTAAAGTACACCAACAATAAGAAGAGACTTGCTTGGGCCAAGAAACATGAGCAAATACTCCGGTGGAAATCTGTCCTTTGGTCTGATGAGTCCAAATTTGAGATTTTGGTTCCAACTGCCGTGTCTTTGTGAGACGCAAAGTAGGTGAACAGATGATCTCCGCATGTGTTGTCCCACGGTGAAGCATGGAGGAAGAGGTGTGATGGTGTGGGGGTGCTTTGCTGGTGACACTGTCAGTGATTTATTTAGAATTCAAGGCACACTTTACCAGCATGGCTACCCCAACATTCTGCAGCGATACGCAATCCCATCTGGTTTGCGCTTAGTGGGACTACCATTTGTTTTTCAACAGGACAATGACCCAACACACCGTCAGGTTATGTAAGGGCTATTTGACTAAGAAGGAGAGTGATGGAGTACTGCATCAGATGAACTGACCTCCACATTCACCTGACCTCAACCCAATTGAGATAGTTTGGAATGAGTTGGACTGCAGAGTGACAGAAAAGCAGCTAACAAATGCTCAGCATATGTGGGAACTCCTTCAAGACTGTTGGAAATGCATTCCAGGTGAAGCTGGTTGAGAGAATGCAAAATGTGTGCAAAGCTTTCATCAAGGCAAAGGGTGGCTACTTTGAAGAATGTAACATAAAATATACACTTTTTTGCTTACTAAAGGATACCATATGCTAATTTAATAGTTTTGACATCTTCACTATTATTCTAAAATGTAGAAAATAGTAAAAATTAAGAAAGAACACCTACCCATTCAAGGGTTTAAAACATTTGACCGGTAGTGTATACAGTGCCTTGCGAAAGTATTGTGTATACAGTGACTCTGCGACCATTTGCCACATTTCAGGCTTCAAACATAAAGATTTAAAACTGTATTTTTTTGTGAAGAATCAACAACAAGTGGGACACAATCATGAAGTGGAATGACATTTATTGGATATTTCAAACTTTTTTAACAAATCAAAAACAGAAAAATTGTGCTTGCAAAATTATTCAGCCCCCTTAAGTTAATACTTTGTAGCGCCACCTTTTGCTGCGATTACAGCTGTAAGTCGCTTGGGGTATGTCTATCAGTTTTGCACATTGAGAGACTGAATTTTTTTCCCATTCCTCCTTGCAAAACAGCTCGAGCTCAGTGAGGTTGGATGGAGAGCATTTGTGAACAGCAGTTTTCAGTTCTTTCCACAGATTCTCGATTGGATTCAGGTCTGGACTTTGACTTGGCCATTCTAACACCTGGATAGGTTTATTTTTGAACCATTCCATTGTGGCAAACTTTAAAAACAACACTTTTTATGGATATCTTTAAGAAATGGCTTTCTTCTTGCCACTCTTCCATAAAGGCCAGATTTGTGCAATATACGACTGATTGTTGTCCTATGGACAGAGTCTCCCACCTCAGCTGTAGATCTCTGCAGTTCATCCAGAATGATCATGGGCCTCTTGGCTGCATCTCTGATCAGTCTTCTCCTTGTATGAGCTGAAAGTTTAGAGGGACGGCCAGGTCTTGGTAGATTTGCAGTGGTCTGATACTCCTTCCATTTCAATATTATCGCTTGCACAGTGCTCCTTGGGATGTTTAAAGCTTGGGAAATGTTTTTGTATCCAAATCCGGCTTTAAACTTCTTCACAACAGTATCTCGGACCTGCCTGGTGTATTCCTTGTTCTTCATGATGCTCTCTGCACTTTTAACGGACCTCTGAGACTATCACAGTGCAGGTGCATTTATACGGAGACTTGATTACACACAGGTGGATTGTATTTATCATCATTAGTCATTTAGGTCAACATTGGATCATTCAGAGATCCTCACTGAACTTCTGGAGAGAGTTTGCTGCACTGAAAGTAAAGGGGCTGAATAATTTTGCACACCCAATTTTTCAGTTTTTGATTTGTTAAAAAAGTTTGAAATATCCAATAAATGTCGTTCCACTTCATGATTGTGTTCCACATGTTGTTGATTCTTCACAAAAAAAATACAGTTTTATATCTTTATGTTTGAAGCCTGAAATGTGGCAAAAGGTCGCAAAGTTCAAGGGGGCCGAATACTTTCGCAAGGCACTGTATATACAGTTGAAGTATATACATTTCCGGTCACAACTTGCAGGCTTGTTTTCAAATTGCTGTGCGTTTTGTTGCCAACCTATTTTGCTACCTGACAACTTTACGGGTTTCACTTTTTAATTACCGTTCATATATTTATTTTTTCCTCGACTTTTTCACTCCGGACGCTTTATCTGGACACGATTCGTCAGGACCTCCAACAGCCGAAGCTAAGTAGTAACATTAACATGATGCCTTCTAATTGCAGCCGCTGCTCGCCTTACGGCGAGGATAGCTGTACTGCAAGCCCAGCTTCAGACGCAATCGTTAGGCAAGGGTAATTTCAGTGTAGGAAAGGATGAAACAGCGTCTGTGCCACCAGTAAGTACAGATAGTAGTATAAATCCCCTGGCACAGTCCCCGCAGCCGGACAACTTTCTCACGGTTTCTGGAAGGAAATGCTGTAGGAAAGCTCAACCGGTGTCGCTCATTCAGCAGACAGAAACTTTCAACCGGTTCTCCCCATTAAGCAGCGGGTCGGTGTCAGAGGCCGAGTCTTCTCTGGTCTCTACTCCTCCCGTTACGGGGTCTGAGACGCCGAAGCTTCCCACCATTAGCTCTGACAAATTGAAAACTCTAGTCATTGGCGACTCCATTACCCGCAGTATTAGACTTAAAGCGAATCATCCAGCGATCATACACTGTTTACCCGGGGGCAGGGCTACCGACGTTAAGGCTAATCTGAAGATGGTGCTGGCTAAAGCTAAAACTGGCGAGTGTAGAGAGTATAGAGATATTGTTATCCACGTCGGCACCAACGATGTTAGGATGAAACAGTCAGAGATCACCAAGCGCAACATAGCTTCTGCGTGCATATCAGCTAGAAAGATGTGTCGGCATCGAGTAATTGTCTCTGGCCCCCTCCCAGTTAGGGGGAGTGATGAGCTCTACAGCAGAGTCTCACAACTCAATCGCTGGTTGAAAACTGTTTTCTGCCCCTCCCAAAAGATAGAATTTGTAGATAATTGGCCCTCTTTCTGGGACTCGCCCACAAACAGGACCAAGCCTGACCTGCTGAGGAGTGACGGACTCCATCCTAGCTGGAGGGGTGCTCTCATCTTATCTGCCAACATAGACAGGGCTCTAACTCCTCTAGCTCCACAATGAAATAGGGTGCAGGCCAGGCAGCAGGCTATTAGCCAGCCTGCCAGCATAGTGGAGTCTGCCACTAGCATAGTTAGTGTAGTCAGCTCAGCTATCACCATTGAGACCGTGTCTGTGCCTCGACCTGGGTTGGGCAAAACTAAACATGGCGGTGTTCGCCTTAGCAATCTCACTAGGATAAAGACCACCTCCATTCCTGTCATTACTGAAAGAGATCATGATACCTCACATCTCAAAATAGGGCTACTTAATGTTAGATCCCTTACTTCAAAGGCAATTATAGTCAATGAACTAATCACTGATCATAATCTTGATGTGATTGGCCTGACTGAAACATGGCTTAAGCCTGATGAATTTACTGTGTTAAATGAGGCCTCACCTCCTGGCTACACTAGTGACCATATCCCCGTGCATCCCGCAAAGGCGGAGGTGTTGCTAACATTTACGATAGCAAATTTCAATTTACAAAAAAAAAAAAAAATGACGTTTTCGTCTTTTGAGCTTCTAGTCATGAAATCTATGCAGCCTACTCAATCACTTTTTATAGCTACTGTTTACAGGCCTCCTGGGCCATATACAGCGTTTCTCACTGAGTTCCCTGAATTCCTATCAGACCTTGTAGTCATTGCAGATAATATTCTAATCTTTGGTGACTTTAATATTCACATGGAAAAGTCCACAGACCCACTCCAAAAGGCTTTTGGAGCCATCATCGACTCAGTGGGTTTTGTCCAACATGTCTCTGGACCCACTCACTCTCACAGTCATACGCTGGACCTAGTTTTGTCCCATGGAATAAATGTTGTGGATCTTAATGTTTTTCCTCATAATCCTGGACTATCAGACCACCATTTTATTACGTTTGCAATTGCAACAAATAATCTGCTCAGACCCCAACCAAGGAACATCAAAAGTCGTGCTATAAATTCACAGACAACACAAAGATTCCTTGATGCCCTTCCAGACTCCCTCTGCCTACCCAAGGACGCCAGAGGACAAAAATCCGTTAACCACCTAACTGAGGATCTCAATTTAACCTTGCGCAATACCCTAGATGCAGTTGCACCCCTAAAAACTAAAAAAATGTCTCATAAGAAACTAGCTCCATGGTACACAGAAAATACCCGAGCTCTGAAGCAAGCTTCCAGAAAATTGGAACGGAAATGGCGCCACACCAAACTGGAAGTCTTCCGACTAGCTTGGAAGGATGGTACCGTGCAGTACCGAAGAGCCCTTACTGCTGCTCGATCGTCCTATTTTTCTAACTTAATTGAGGAAAATAAGAACAATCCGAAATTCCTTTTTGATACTGTGGCAAAGCTAACTAAAAAGCAGCATTCCCCAAGAGAGGATGACTTGCACTTTAGCAGTGATAAATTCATGAACTTCTTTGAGGAAAAGATTATGATTATTAGAAAGCAAATTACGGACTCCTCTTTAAACCTGCGTATTCCTCCAAACCTCAGTTGTCCTGAGTCTGCACAACTCTGCCAGGACCTAGGATCAAGAGAGACGCTCAAGTGTTTTAGTACTATATCTCTTGACACAATGATGAAAATAATCATGGCCTCTAAACCTTCAAGCTGTATACTGGACCCTATTCCAACTAAACTACTGAAAGAGCTGCTTCCTGTGCTTGGCCCTCCTATGTTGAACATAATAAACGGCTCTCTATCCACTGGATGTGTACCAAACTCACTAAAAGTGGCAGTAATAAAGCCTCTCTTGAAAAAGCCAAACCTTGACCCAGAAAATATAAAAAACTATCGGCCTATATCGAATCTTCCATTCCTCTCAAAGATTTTAGAGAAGGCTGTTGCGCAGCAACTCACTGCCTTCCTGAAGACAAACAATGTATACGAAATGCTTCAGTCTGGTTTTAGACCCCATCATAGCACTGAGACGGCACTTGTGAAGGTGGTAAATGACATTTTGATGGCATCGGACCGAGGCTCTGCATCTGTCCTCGTGCTCCTAGACCTTAGTGCTGCTTTTGATACCATCGATCACCACATTCTTTTGGAGAGATTGGAAACCCAAATTGGTCTACACGGACATGTTCTGGCCTGGTTTAGGTCTTATCTGTCGGAAAGATATCAGTTTGTCTCTGTGAATGGTTTGTCCTCTGACAAATCAACTGTACATTTCGGTGTTCCTCAAGGTTCTGTTTTAGGACCACTATTGTTTTCACTATATATTTTACCTCTTGGGGATGTTATTCGAAAACATAATGTAAACTTTCACTGCTATGCGGATGACACACAGCTGTACATTTCAATG
Source organism: Oncorhynchus gorbuscha (assembly GCF_021184085.1). Lineage (NCBI taxonomy): Eukaryota > Metazoa > Chordata > Actinopteri > Salmoniformes > Salmonidae > Oncorhynchus > Oncorhynchus gorbuscha. The sequence continues at coordinate 45,402,081 of NC_060183.1, read as the reverse complement.
AAACATGGTGAAGCACCAAAATTGCCCTCGCTAGAAGCATGTGTTTCAGACATAAGGAAGTGGATGGCTGCAAACTTTCTACTATTAAACTCGGACAAAACAGAGATGCTTGTTCTAGGTCCCAAGAAACAAAGAGATCTTCTGTTGAATCTGACAATTAATCTTAATGGTTGTACAGTCGTCTCAAATAAAACTGTGAAGGACCTCGGCGTTACTCTGGACCCTGATCTCTCTTTTGAAGAACATATCAAGACCATTTCGAGGACAGCTTTTTTCCATCTACGTAACATTGCAAAAATCAGAAACTTTCTGTCCAAAAATGATGCAGAAAAATTAATCCATGCTTTTGTCACTTCTAGGTTAGACTACTGCAATGCTCTATTTTCCGGCTACCGGATAAAGCACTAAATAAACTTCAGTTAGTGCTAAATACGGCTGCTAGAATCCTGACTAGAACCAAAAAATTTGATCATATTACTCCAGTGCTAGCCTCTCTACACTGGCTTCCTGTCAAAGCAAGGGCTGATTTCAAGGTTTTACTGCTAACCTACAAAGCATTACATGGGCTTGCTCCTACCTACCTCTCTGATTTGGTCCTGCCGTACATACCTATACGTACGCTACGGTCACAAGACGCAGGCCTCCTAATTGTCCCTAGAATTTCTAAGCAAACAGCTGGAGGCAGGGCTTTCTCCTATAGAGCTCCATTTTTATGGAACGGTCTGCCTACCCATGTCAGAGACGCAAACTCGGTCTCAACCTTTAAGTCTTTACTGAAGACTCATCTCTTCAGTGGGTCATATGATTGAGTGTAGTCTGGCCCAGGAGTGGGAAGGTGAACGGAAAGGCTCTGGAGCAACGAACCGCCCTTGCTGTCTCTGCCTGGCCGGTTCCCCTTTTTCCACTGGGATTCTCTGCCTCTAACCCTGTTACGGGGGCTGAGTCACTGGCTTGCTGGGGCTCTCTCGTGCCGTCCCTGGGGGGTTGCGTCACCTGGGTGGGTTGATTCACTGTTGTGGTCGGCCTGTCTGGGTCCCCCCACCCCTTGGGTTGTACCGTGTCGGAGATCTTTGTGGGCTATACTCGGCCTTGTCTCAGGATGGTAAGTTGGTGGTTGAAGATTTCCCTCTAGTGGTGTGGGGGCTGTGCTTTGGCAAAGTGGGTGGGGTTATATCCTTCCTGTTTGGCCCTGTCCGGGGGTGTCCTCGGATGGGGCCACAGTGTCTCCTGACCCCTCCTGTCTCAGCCTCCAGTATTTATGCTGCAGTAGTTTATGTGTCGGGGGGCTAGGGTCAGTTTGTTTATCTGGAGTACTTCTCCTGTCCTATTCGGTGTCCTGTGTAAATCTAAGTGTGCGTTCTCTAATTCTCTCCTTCTCTCTTTCTTTCTCTCTCTCGGAGGACCTGAGCCCTAGAACCATGCCCCAGGACTACCTGACATGATGACTCCTTGCTGTCCCCAGTCCACCTGGCCATGCTGCTGCTCCAGTTTCAACTGGCCTGGGCCCTAGGACCATGTCCCAGGACTACCTGACATGAGGACTCCTTGCTGTCCCCAGTCCACCTGGCCATGCTCCTGCTCCAGTTTCAACTGTTCTGCCTTACTATTATTCAACCATGCTGGTCATTTATGAACATTTGAACATCTTGGCCACGTTCTGTTATAATCTCCACCTGGCACAGCCAGAAGAGGACTGGCCACCCCACATATGCTCTCTCTAATTCTCTCTTTCTTTCTCTCTCTCGGAGGACCTGAGCCCTAGGACCGTGCCCCAGGACTACCTGACATGATGGCTCCTTGCTGTCCCCAGTCCATCTGACTGTGCTGCTGCTCCAGTTTCAACTGTTCTGCCTTATTATTATTTGACCATGCTGGTCATTTATGAACATTTGAACATCTTGGTCATGTTCTGTTATAATCTCTACCCGGCACAGCCAGAAGAGGACTGGCCACCCCACATAGCCCGGTTCCTCTCTAGGTTTCTTCCTAGGTTTTGGCCTTTCTACTTTGAGATATCAGCTGATGTACGAAGGGCTATATAAATAAATTTGATTTGATTTTGATTTGAAGTTGGAAGTTTGCATACACTTAGGTTAGAGTCATTAAAACTATTTTTTCAAACACTCCACACATTTCTTGTTAACAAACTATAGTTTTGGCAAGTCGGTTAGGACATCTACGTTGTGCATGACACAAGTATTTTTTTCCAACAATTGTTTACAGACAGATTATTTCACTTATAATTCAATGTATCATAATTCCAGTGCATACACTAAGTTGACTGTGCCTTTAACAACTTGGAAAATTCCAGAAAATTATGTCATGGCTTTAGAAGCTTCTGATAGGCTAATTGACATAATTTGAGTCAATTGGAGGTGTACCTGTGGATGTATTTTAAGGCCTACCTTCAAACTCTTTGCTTGAAATCATGGGGAAATCAAAAGAAATCAGCCAAGACCTCAGAAAAACAATTATAGACCTCCACAAGACTGGTTCATCCTTGGGAGCAATTTCCAAATGCCTGAAGGTACCACGTTCATCTGTACATCAGTCAGGAAGTTAAAGCTTGGTCACAAATGTTTCTTCCAAATGGACAATGACCCCAAGCATACTTCCAACGTTGTGGCAAAATGGTATAAGGATAACAAAGTCAAGGTATTGGAGTGGCCATCACAAAGCCCTGACCTCAATCCCATAGAAAATGTGTGGACAGAACTGAAAAAGTGTGTGGGCACAAATCCACCGTTGCTGGACCAGACAGGACTGGGAAAAAGTGCTCTTCACTGACGTGTTGCGGTTTTGTCTCACCGGGGTGATGGTCAGATTTGCGTTTATTGTCGAAGGAATGAGGCCTGTACTCCAAGGCCTGTACTCTGGAGCGGGATCGATTTGGAGGTGGAGAGTCCGTCATGGTCTGGGGCGGTGTGTCACAGCATCATCGGACTGAGCTTGTTGTCATTGCAGGCAATCTCAACGCTGTGCGTTACAGGGAAGACATCCTCCTCCCTCATGTGATACCCTTCCTGCAGGCTCATCCTGACATGACCTTCCAGCATGACAATGCCACCAGCCATACTGCTCGTTTTGTGTGATTTTCTGCAAGAGAGGAATGTCAGTGTTCTGCCATGGCCAGCAGAGAGCACGGATCTCAATCCCATTGAGCACATCTGTGACCTGTTGGATCGGAGTGTGAGGGTTGGAGCCATTCCCCCCAGAAATGTTCGGGAACTTGTAGGTGCCTTGGTAGAAGAGTGGGGTAACATCTCATTGCAAGAACTGGCAAATCTGGTGCAGTCCATGAGGAGGAGATGCACTACAGTACTTAATGAAGCCGGTTGCCACACCAGATACTGACTGTTACTTTTGACTGACTGTTACCCCCCCTTTGTTCAGGGACACATTGTTCCATTTCTGTTAGTCACATGTCTGTGGAACCTGTTCAGTTTATGTCTCAGTTGTTGAATCTCGTTATGTTCATACAAATATTTACACGTTAAGTTTGTTAAAAATGAACGCAGTTTTGCTCAGTTAATATATATTCTGTTTTTGCCATCCAATATGTAAAAAGTAGATAAATATTGTTTTGAGGGGCACTTTCACTGGGGGAGCACGTATGGGCAGGTGCTCTGACTTTTTGTAGATCCCTATCTGTGCACGTGCCTGACTGACAGGCTTCCACGTATGAGAATCTCATAGGCCTCTATGGCTGCTCAGCTCTGAGAAAAGCAGGTGTTCAGGAATGGGATTTCTGAAGTTTTTTTTTTGAATCTATTAATTGTTTGGAAGGGTAATTCAAGGTATCACTTAAGAAGGTGTTGTGATCATGAATAGCTTAACTCCAGTAGGACATTTACTCAGTGTGTGAAACTACATCCTATGACATCAACGGCATCAACCCTCCCCTCCCATCTATTATTAAATGTATTTATGGGCCACTTTGTATTAAATGTGTTGCCAACTTTGCTCCGTATGCTTCATAATCCTCTGACCCAAGCATTTAAAGCTGGCTAAAGATCTCATAAACTCTTCCATTTTCTTAATGACACAATTTACCCGGACTACTTCAAACCCTGTCATTCACTTCCCCGAGAAAGGAAACAAACGCCAAAGGATCTATAAAAGTACCCGTTTTAAGGTGACACGTTTCCGTCAAAATTGGATGATGCCTATCTAATGTAGATCGCCTAACAGAACGTGTGGCTCTGTTGTGTAAGCGAGTGTGATTACGTGTTGGCCCTAAAGTGAGTCAAGTAAATCATGTCAATTCAAAAAATGCTTTGTTCCAATGATTCATGTGCGCCGTGATTTTACGGGGGATCTGTATGAAAAGTGAATGATGCGTTCTTTTATTATTGCATTCAAAATGTTTAGCATTTAACATGAATGTTAAAGCAGCTATTTAATCATACATGGCAGCTGTGTCATTTCTCATTGAATTCAGACACATGCAGGGCTGCTGTGTCAATACCGCAGGGGCTGGGCTCCTACAAAAGGCATGAACACCTCAGCACTTAAATGAAAACAATGAAATGAAGCAGCGGTTTCTCCGAGTGATTGTCACATGGTTGATGCGGGCTGGTTGCACGGTGCAGCAACGAGGTGCACACCCTGTCAGGGGCCCCCCAATAACTGCAAGGTCTTCTAGAAGTTTTCGAAATGTAGACACGTTATATTGTTTGTCCTCAACTGAACAACGTGTCTCTCTATCTGACCTTAAGCAAGGTATTGGATGAACCTGTCACACCACAGTCACTCAACTCTGGTGACTAATAATGTATGTGATGTCACACAAAGCACAAAGCAAGATTTGTTTCTATGCAAACTACTGTGCTGAATAAGCAATAGGGATTTACCAGAAATGCAATTCAAAGAATGAGGATAAACTAGGGACCATTTAAGGGAATTGAGTGGATTGTGTGCGGTCTGCAAATCTGCACATCCATGCTGTGGTTATTACTACCGTCTTATATTGTTCTGAACCAAATGGCAACACTTGTTCCTATAAAACAGGCAGTTTTACACCATGTTGTCATAGTAAGCTTTTATTTGACTGCGATAACAGTGTTGGGAATTCATCAAAAGCATTTACAACTCTCAGTAACTCATGAATGTCTTTCGCCAGCTGCAGGGAAACCTGTTAAATAGTGCCCTGCTGTCAGCCAAGTTCCACTTCTCTAATATCACAGGGTACAACACAACCATTTTGATCAAAGAGTTTTCTAAGTGGGAGAGGATAGGGCCGGGCTTCAATCCGATAGCGCTTTGTCTGCTATGCACCTTTTAAAGGGAATGTTACAGCATTAGCGGAGACCGCATTCACGGTAAACTATGCTTATGTCGGCTCAATCGGAAATTACCTTTAAATGTCAAGCACTATAATGCGGATCTACCTCTAATCGGATTGAATCCTGGCCTAGGTCAGACACCATTCACAATAAAGACAGAGGAGAGAGCAGAGCAATAACAATAGATAAGAAATTACATCTAAAAACATTGTACGATTGTGGGAGGGTGATGCATAAGACAGGCTCAATGGTATGTGTACAATGTATGCACACAATGCAGCCAGTGGGAGGAATGAGGATAGTTTGAGAGAGAGAGAGAGAGAGAGAGAGAGAGAGAGAGAGAGAGAGAGAGAGAGAGAGAGAGAGAGAGAGAGAGATCGAGAGAGTGTGAGAGAGAGAGAGAGAGAGAGAGAGAGAGAGAGAGAGAGAGAGAGAGAGAGAGAGAGAGAGAGAGAGAGAGAGTGAGAGAGAGAGAGAGAGAGAGAGAGAGAGAGAGAGAGAGAGAGAGAGAGACCTGACAGTAAATCTCAGTATAACAAAAATAATGTTTTTCCAAAAAAGGTCCGGTTGCCAGGTCCACAAAAACAAATTCCATCTAGACACTGTTGCCCTAGAGCACACAAAACACTATACATACCTTGGCCTACACATCAGAGCGACAGGTAACTTCCACAAAGCAGTGAACGATCTGAGAGACATGACAAGAAGGGCCTTCTATGCCGTTGAAAGGAACATAAATTCGACATACCAATTACGATCTGGCTAAAAATACTTGAATCAGTTATAGAACCCATTGCCCTTTATGGTTATACGGTCTGGGGTCCGCTCACCAACCAAAAATTCATACAATGGGACAAATACTAAATTGAGACCGCATGCAGCATAAACAACATAAAACACCAAATAATGCATGCAGAGCTAAATTAGGCCAATACCAGCTAATATCCAAATCCATAAAAGAGATGTTAAATTCTACAACCACCTAAAAGGAAGTGATTCCCAAACCTTCCTTAACAAAGCCATCACCTACAGAGAGATTAACCCGGAGAAGAGTCCCCTAAGCAAGATGGTCCTGGGGCTCTGTTCACAAACACAAACACACCCCACAGAGCCCCAGGACAGCAACACAATTAGACTCAACCAAATCATAAGAAAACAAAAAGATAATTGCTTGACACATTGGAAAGAATTAACAAAAAAACAGAGCAAACTAAAATGCTATTTTCTTTCCACCTTTATTTAACTAGGCAAGTCAGTTAAGAAGAAGTTCTAATTTTCAATGATGGTCTCAGAACGGTTTAACTGCCCTGTTCAGGGGCAGAACGACAGATTTTTACCTTGTCAGCTCGGGGATTCGATCTTGCAACCGTTCAGTTACTAGTCCAACACTCTAACCACTAGGCTACCTGCCGCCCTTCTTTGGCCTACACAGAGAGTACAAAGTGGCAGAATACCTAACCACTGTGACACAAGAGAAAACAGGCTATGTGCACACTGCCCACAGAATGAGGTGGAAACTGAGCTGCACTTCCTAAACTTCTGGCAAATGTATGACCATATTAGAGACACATATTCTCTCAGATTACACAGACCCACAACGAATTCTAAAACAAACCCAATTTTGATAAACTCACATATCTATTGGGTGAAATACCACATTGTGCCATCACAGCAGAAAGATTTGTGACCTGTTGCCAAGAGAAAAGGCCAACCAGTGAAGAATAAACATCATTGAAAATACAACCGATACTGTATTGACAGTGCCTTCGGAAAGTATTCAGACTCCTTGACTTTTTACACATTTTGTTATGTTACAGCCTTGTTCTAAAATTGATTAAATAAATACAAATCCAGAGCAATTGACACACGATACCCCATAATGACAAAGCAAAAACAGAAATACCTTATTTACATAAGTATTCAGACTCTTTGCTATGAGACTCAAAATTTAGCTCAGGTGAATCCTGTTTCCATAGATCATCCTTGAGATGTTTCTACAACTTGATTGAAGTCCACCTGTGGTAAATTCAACTGATTGGACATGATTTGAAAAAGCACACACCTGTCTATATAAGGTCCCACAGTTGACAGTGCATGTCAGAGCAAATACCATGCCATGATGTCAAAGGAATTGTCCGTAGAGCTCCGAGAGAGGATTGCGTCGAGGCACAGCTCTGGGGAAGGGTATCAAAATTGTCTGCAGCATTGAAGGTCCCCAAGAACACAGTGGCCTCTATCATTCTTAAATTGAAGAAGTTTGGAACCACCAAAACTCTTCATTGAGCTGGCTCTCCAGCCAAACTGAGCAATCCGGGAGATGGGCCATGGTCAGGAAGGTGACCAAGAACCCGATGGTCACTCTGACAGAGCTCTAGAGTTCCTTTGTGGGAGAAACTTCCAGAAGGACAACCATCTCTGCAGCACTTCACCAATCAGGCCTTTAAGGTGGATTGGCCAGACGGAAGGCACTCCTCAGTAAAAGGCACAAGACAGCCCGCTTAGAGTTTGCCAAAAGGCACCTTAAGACTCTCAGACCATGAGAAACAAGATTCTCTGGTCTGATGAAACCAAGGTTGAACTCTTTGGCCTGAATGCCACGCTTCACATCTAGAGGAGACCTGGCACCATCCCTACAGTAAAGCATGGTGGTAGCAGTATCATGCTGTGGGGAAGTTTTTCAGTGGCAGGGACTGGAAGACTAGTAAGGACCGAGGCATAGATGAATAGAGCAAAGTACAGAGAGATCCTTGATGAAAACCTGCTCCAGAGTGCTCAGGACCTCAGACTGGGGCAAAGGTTCACCTTCAAACAGGACAACGACCCTAAGCACACAGCTAAGACAACGTAGGAGTGGCTTCAGGACAAGTCTCTGAATGTCCTTGAGTGGCCCAGCCAGAGCCCGGACTTGAACCCGATCGAACATCTCTGGAGAGACCTGAAAATAGCTGTGCAGCAACGCTCCCCTTCCAACCTGACAGAGCTTGAGAGGATCTGCAGAGAAGAATAAGTGAAACTCCCCAAATACAGGTGTGCCCAGCTTATAGCATCATACCCAAGAAGACTTAATGCTGTAATCGCTGCCAAAGGTGCTTCAACAAAGTACTGAGTAAAGGTTCTGAATACTTATGTAAATGTGATATTTAAATTTGTATTTGTAATAAATTTGCCAAATTGTATAAAAACATGTTTTTGCTATGTCATTATGGGGTATTGTGTGTAGATCGGTGAGAAAAACAACAACAATTGAAATTAATTTTAGAATAAAGATGTAACGTAACAAAATGTGGAAAAAGCCAAAAAGCCTCTCACCCTGTAACAGTGAATTGAGGGACCACCCAGGAGGACCTGCATGCAAGAGTCCAGGCGCGGTCCAAGGTTTCACAGGCAGGTACTGTACCCCTGTCAGGGGTTCAGAAGTTCATGCTTTGGCCAATAGTTAGCTAGCCATATTGACAGCTGGATATACTCTAACTGTCTGATCTGCTATCAATGCACTGTAACAATCTAAAAGGATGCTGACTAAGGAGCACAGAGATCAGATGTAATTCCTCTACAGTGCATGTTTGCATTCAACAAAACAATGTTCACCAAGTGAAACAAAATAAAAGTCAAGTTGTATTTTTGAGGGGAATTGAGGGGAATCTCTACAGTATTCATTGAAAATGGATGGCAACAAGATGGGAAAATGATCAGTGAAGTAATACCTAATGCACGTTGGTTATGCCAAGTGTGTTTGCTTATTATTTTCACATTTTGAAATTGTCAAGCTGCTAATGAGATGCAAGTTGGATGTTAACTGCTGTTATAAGCTGGAGATGGCATAAAATTCTGTAAAGAAAACATTTGCCTTTGTTTGTCTACGCAAACAAACAGAATCATCTCAGAAAGAATAGTATATGATCAGATTATATATTCAGGGTCTCAGACTGATTTGACACGTGGCCCTAATGTGACCCTTGGATTTTAATGGAGCATCAATGATTCGTCTAAATTATTCTGCCTCTTCCCAACACTCACAAATTGCCGAAACCAATGGAAATGATTGCCTGGCTGCCAGTACACAATGGCTTTTCCCTCTCGAAAAGGGAAGGAAACAGGCCAAATATGTACCAAAGCCAAGCTATTGGTGGAGCTACTCCAGAGGGCTATTAAAAACTTTTCAGTCAAATGCTGATTTGCCTGAGTGGATCACAACACCATAGAGAGAGGGAAGAAAGAGAGAGGGGAGAGAGAGAGAGAGCAAGAGCGAGCGAGAGGCAGGCAGCTTGGCCTCCCTGTTTGGCCACTCTAATTTCATGACTGGTTAACATTCATTACAGAGTGAATTCCCTTTCACTGATAGGATGGGGGCCAGGTGGGGGTAATGTGGCAGAGGGAGGGACCGGGGGGGGGGGGACAAAGGGGAAAAGGGTTTTATTAATGTGACCCTATTCATTACACAGTCTTAATTCAGCCAAAGAAATAACATACAATGTCTGAGAGCTCTAGAGACCAAGACTTCATTTAAAAGGCTACATCGATGGCCCTTGCTCATTCTGCTGGTCTCTCTCTCTCTCTCTCTCTCTCTCTCTCTCTCTCTCTCTCTCTCTCTCTCTCTCTCTCTCTCTCTCTCTCTACCTCTGTCTCTCGCTATCTCTCTCTCTCTCTCTCTCTCTCTCTCTCTCTCTCTCTCTCTCTCTCTCTCTCTCTCTCTCTCTCTCTCTCTCTCTCTCTCTCTCTCTCTCTCTCTCTCTCTCTCTCTCTCTCTCTCTCTCTCTCTCTCTCTCTCTCTCTGTGTGTGTGTGTGCCTCACATTATGTGATTCTAATTTCATTATATAACCCCCCAGACGCAGTATAGATGCTGGAGTGTGTGTTTGTGTGTATGTGAGTAGGGAGTTAACTTGAGTGTGTGTATGCGGGTATGGATGTGTCCCCAGTCTCTGTGGGGGTGTGTCCAGTTGGAGGGGTGTCACAGGGGTACCCCGACATCTGCCTCTCCTTTGGACGACGGCGAACACAAAGGCCATCAAAGTGACAGAGGTTAAGTCAATCCACGACAGACCAGCTGCTCCCCCCCCCCACACACAGCACACACACCATGCTTACCTATTCATACCCTGCCCACACACACACCCTCCTTAACCATTCATGGCCCTAAGCAGAACGCCCTCCAACCTGCTTGATGGATTGACCTAATATCATTACCTTAAACATTTAACAAATTTTACAAAATCTCATTCCCATCTACACACTTAAAATCATATACAGTAAGTCTCCTTGGCCTTAATTGATTTATCAAATTTGCTGCAATAGGATTTACATACAGTTCCATCTCACAAAGGAGGAGCCATGGATGAGAAAATCAATTATGCCCTAAACTGTTAGCTGTTTAGTTAACCAAGGGGACGAGCCAAGCATGCATGTGTGTTAAATCAACTGCATGCAGGGGACATTGCAAATGGCAGGATAAGGAGAATAGAACTGGACTTTAACATGGACAAGCCCTCAGGGTCCTGACGCTCTACAACAGCATGTACTTTTAGAGGATTTATTCCCTATGAAGATGAGGCTATATGCTGAAAATAAAATAACTACTATTCTAAAGCTTCTAGATTGTTTTACTAAAAGACTCCAACATTTAGATCACTCTCCAGATGATTTAAAAAAGATTGTCTCTGCTGACAATGCTTTGTAGACATACCATATTAAAACAAATGACAGCATCCACTTGTAAAGTAAGTTACAATATATTTCAGCCTACAGTACATACATTTATTTTCTCTCAGAACTATATAATTCAAATAGCTTGAGGACTGTAGATTTCAGACTGAGTCTCATACACATCTACAGTATAATCGCTATCTAACCTGTGATACCGCCACCTATGGGACACAGACATTCTCTTGTGAATGAGCATCCACTCCTCAATTATATTTCCAGGATTTTTCTAGTAGTAACAACAGCATTAGATCTTCTTAAGTAATCAGAGAGGCAACATTTAATATCCTCCTGTTTTGAGTATCCGAAGCTCTATAAATAATTTGTGTTGCAGTTCACTTTACTTTACTGTCTCTCCTTGCCTAGAGAGAAACACCACATTAAATGCAAACTAGGAACATACACCCTGCTATATAAAAAATGACTGAATAACATTTCGATTTTTTTTTGTACAACAAATAGCTACGACAATTTTAGTCACAAACGATCAATCTGGCACTGCAGTTAACATATTCAACTCATTACTAGGTTTATCCCACAGTCGGCTCATCTAATGTGCATTTTAACCAGTGTCATACTATTGATTTATTGCACGTAATAAATTGTTTAAATTGATTCCAAATGTCAAATGCTGTGTGCCACACATGCTCACTCATAGACTGAACGTTATAAAATGTTTAGTTTTGGCACAGAAATTGTCATTGAAATATTAATTTAATAAAATGTCACATTTTGAGGAGAGAAAAATGAAGTGAATTTACAAGAACAATTGTCTATTAAAAGAATAATTGATTTTTGTCGCAACTTATCATTTGTCTAGAGATAATGTATCATGAGTCTGGAATCATACAAATATCAATCAGTGTTTTGCACAAAATCTATTACTGTTTGTCTCACTCTAAGAAGGTATTGTGTCCTCTCGTAATGTGAAATGCATCTGTGCCTGAATAGAATTCTACATTTATTTACCAGAGAAAGACAACACAAAAAAACATAATTATACTGTATATAGGATATAGGCTTTTTGTCAACTCCAAAAAAAAAAACAAAGGCCGATAATCATAATTAACGAAGAATGAGACCAATGCCTCCTAAACACAAACATAACATTATACTGATTATGAATATCATTGGGATTTGTTTTCTATTGGCTAATGATAACGTGATTATGATATAGATTTTCCCTTCATTTTAGGATCACTTTTATTGTGGCTCGTGTTTTACCTCTTTGCCAGATAATGGTGCTCATTATTATAACACATGACCATCACCTACAGCAGGGTTCTGCAACTGCAAATGAAGTAACAGGGTTGATTTACTATAACAGGGTTGATGATTTCATCTTAAATCAGCCATGAATCCCCATGTGACAGGGGGAATGGAAGCTTGTTGTGTACAACAGGGAGTGGCAATCGAATGCAAGCTACAACAAAAACATGCCATTGTTAAAACATTTGTAGCCTGTCTATCTATGAATAACAGGGTTGACAGTGTCATGCTCCACTCGCTTCGTTTCCCAACACAAAACACCGGAATACTGCCAAAAAGATGAGAACCAGCTCGTCCTGGTTTTACACTATGATTTGACGACCAGATGTTCAGTGTTTTTTGAAAAATATATATATATATATACATTAAAAGTAATAGTTACATTGTATTAAATTGAGAGTTCAGTTCACATAACAAGGTTGACCTTCAAAATAAGTGGCAGACATCAGTGAATCACCAATCACATTAAATAAATAATTGATGTTCAGGAATGACTTTGTCAAGGCAACAAAAAATAACCAGGACATTACAATGATGGTTAAAACTTGGAGAAATGTTGGGGTTCAGTGGGTGCAAAGAGGGACGTGTAAAAATGTTGAATTTTGTCACTTTCGCAAGCCTCCATTCATTTCAAAAATCTGATGTATTAAATGATCCACGTGGTCTATATTAAAGAGCACTTCATTTCATGTAATATGCTTTTAAAATGCAATATTGGTGCATAATATCTACTTAAAATGTCAAAGGGCACTCTTTTCGTGGAATGACCATACTACCAGGGTACTACTAATATTTAGACCGACCACTACTCTAACGGTTGATAATAATAATCTGAAATGCAATCAAAACAATAGAATCATCCTTGTAATATAAATCATGCATAATACAATTAATACAATTAGATTTATCAATGAGGAAATCTCAGGCAGTTTATCACTCAAAGGCCAGGTTCACACAGTCAACTCATTTAACCTCTGTCACATATGAGATATTAGTTCCTTCAAATATTTGGTCACGCTCATAGATGACAGTAGTTTCCCGGGAACAAAGCGGTTCGTTGATGAGCTATCATTTAGCTGGCTGATCTGTAATCAGTCAGGAGCCACAACAAACAACCTCGCTCACCAACCTCCCGTTGGTTCTGTGAAGCTGGCAGGTGACACACAGGTCTCCATGGCAATGATCTTTATACCCAGAAAGTCATGAGATGACAGCATCTGCCAGGATTGCATAATTGAAGGCCCGATCCATGGAAATCAATTAAGACGGAATGTCTAAATGGCCTATATGTTGACGTTCTTAACTCCTGTGGTCGTAATCTGGGTCTTTTCCCTTTTCTCAGATCTGGCTGTGTGACCCTATTGATAGGTCAAATCCTGTGACTGTATCTGTGACTGTTCCCACCAGGTCAACACTGTATGGCGGCTGTCTTCCACTGTTGACAATTGACATGCCATATTTCCCACATTAGCCATTCCAATAATGATTATAGGGACTGTTTCCTTGGAGTGAGTTGAAGAGCTGTCCATTAAATGAATATCACATGAGGGAGGAGTATGTTGTGATACAGGCTGACCTCTGGAGATCGCTGTGACCACAGTGGGTATCATAAGTATTCACCCCCTTGATCTTTTCACATGTTGTCGTGTTAAAAAGTGAGATTGAAATTAGTTTCAATTTAGATTTTTTGTTGTTGTCATTTACACTTTACGTCAAATACTCCATAATGTCAAAATGAAAAGAAAGTTCTAGATTTTTTAAAACAAATTAAATAACTAAAATATAGTTGTTGCATTAGTATTCACCCCTTTGTTTAGGCAATGAAGCTTTTTGTGTACAACAGGGAGTGGCAATTGATGGCCTAGGAACAGTGGGTTAATTGCCTGTTCAGGGGCAAAATGACAGATTTGTACCTTGTCAGCTCGGGGCTTTGAACTTGTAACCTTCCGGTTACTAGTCCAACACCCTAACCACTAGGCTACCCTGCCGCCCCATCTCTTTAAGCAGGGCCACGTTTATAATTGTGCTGTGGATGATGCATTAAACCACCCAGACACATCAAAGATACAGTCGTCCTTGTAAACTGAGCTGCATGACAGGAAGGAAATTGCTCAGGAATGACACCATGAGGGCATTGTTGCAACTCCACGAACATTGTAGTGATTCCACAATAATGACCTGAATGACAGAGTGAAAAGAAGATACAAATACACAGAAGAGAAGTATTCCAAAACATGCATCCTGTATGCATTAAGGCATTAAAGTAATACCGCAAAAGAAAACACACCAAAGGAATACACTTTTTGGCCTAAATGTAAATCCCTATGTTTGGGGCAAAAGAATGCTTGACAGCGGCAAAGAATGGGGATAAAAAGAAACGAGATGGAGCTGAGGAAAAATCCTGAAGGAAAACCTGGTTCTTTCTGCTTTCCACCAGTCTGCTTAACACGTTGCATTTCGAATCACATGACAGACAACTTTAGCATTTTAGCTAATTAGCAACTTTCTTGTTAGCTAACCCTAACCCCAACCTTAACCCTTTAACTACTTAACTTTAGCTAGCATGTTACCTAACCCTAACCTTAACCCTGCCCTAACCCCATAGCCACGGGAAGTAGTTTGGGGTTGGGGGTGCTGCAGCACCCCTACTCTCTGTGGCTATGCCTAACCCCAATCTTAATGTTAGCTACAACAAATTGGAATTCGTTATGAAGAAAATCATGTACTGGACACAAATGCGTTATGAAGAAAGTCGTTTGATGGACAAGAAGAAAATAGCTTTTTCGTGTGCCTGTCACAAATTTCAAATACTCTAAATAATTTGTGTCTATTTCATGATAATATGTGAATCTGTTGAGTCGATAGAATCAGACTATTTACCATCCTTCATGACATTCAGTATTTTCAGTAACCATGGCCAACTATGTCTGACCAGCAATACATGGATACAGTGTTAAACATTTACACTCATGGGAATTGGCCTATAAGGATAGGGATAAATGGAAATGTTTCTCGCATGAAAATGCATACGCATGGTAGCAATTGAAAGGAAACCTATTAGACCAAATGTGAGGACACAACAGTTCACCTGACACGAGACTGAATCCAAACATGTGCATTTTACATTTACTGTACTTTTCTCAGAATTTGTTGATAACGAAATCTGAAAATACTCTGGATACATTCAATAACATGATAAGAGTATTGCTGTAAAATGTGGGTAGTTGCAGCATAAGACAAATAAATTACAAATATTTGAGTGAGATGTCTCACTGGTGTCTCCAAGTGGTCACACTATAAAAAGCTGTGCCGTTGAGGAACTAGAGCAAGGACACTTGTAGTTGTTTCGTTTGGAACACAGCCCGACAATCACACAATTATTGTTAAAATGATCAAATGCATTTGATTTGATTTGATGTGTTGTTGTTTACGCAATCCAAAAATGGTCCATTATAAATCACAATCTGGGTCAGGTGGGCATCATTTGAAAATCTGTTGTAGTGCCAACATGACTAGCTAATTTATAAAATACAATATTACAGTGTTAAGCTTTCACAAGGCAATTCAGAGAATCAGAGCCTGATGTTGCTGCTCATAGAAAGGAGTTATGGTTCAAATGTGCGTGCAGCGGCGAAATTTCTCGTTCCATTCAGAACAATCCAGAGTATGACGCCATGTCATCTTGTAACTGTATATCAAACATAGTGATCCTAAACGTCGACACTGTATATGATGTGAGTTTTGTGATGTGGAAATGTGAAGTGTACATTTGGATTCAAGGGTCTTTGGCTTGCTTGTATGACATAAAAACGGAATTTATTCTAATCCTCAACGTCTCATCTTTAAAAATACATATTCCTCTTCATTTACAGCGTTTCCCTTACTCAGACAGCAACAATAAAAATCATTATTTTACTAGGCAAGTCAGTTAGGAACTAATTCTTATTCACAATGACCACCTACACCAGCCAATTCTGGGCCAATTGTGCTCAGCCCTGTGGGACTCCCAATCACAGCCAGTTGTGATACAGTCTGGATTATGAACCAGGGTGCTTATTGTGCCATCCCTAACACTGAGATGCAGCGCCTTAGACTGCTGTGCCACTTGGGAGCGCAAATCGCCCATTTTCAACCCATATACAGGTACGAGTGTAAAGGGCTACCTGTTGCCCTAATATTGTTTTCTGTGCAGTAGATATAATGTTGGCTCATTCAGGGACAGATGTGATAATAAAACCACATCATGTTACACCAGGAAAAACATTTGATCAGAGTTCCTTGAAATAAACAAAGTCCCCTCCATCGCCCCATGTCTACCTCCTTCTCTCCTCAGCAGCAGCCGATAGGCTGAGGAGAGTGAGCCAAGAAGTCACACTGAGTCTTCAAATATACTTCCCAAGCAGTTCCCCGACCACAGACACACTTTGATGTAGATGGATGTTCATCACGAGAGCACGGTCTAAAGCAAACACATCTGGCCAAACGAGACAAATAGAACAGGGCCCAGTTTCCCAAAAGCATCCCAAGGCTAAGTTCACCGTTAGAACAATAGGATCCCAGGGTTCTTAGATGAACTTAGCCTTAAGAGGCTTTTGGGAAACTGGGCCAGGTCAACAACAAGTTCATGGACAATTTTGTTATATAGAAAACAAATGGGGAGAAAACATTCCAATACTTATTTCATATTGGAAAACATTTTACACATCTGAAGTTGTCCCTTCATCTTTCAAAGGCCTTTATAGTAAGCACGAAAGCCCAAGAGCTGGGCTTGCACCTGCTACGCGTCATCCACAGTCATTGCCGTGGGAAGTAGGGGTGCTGAGGGTGCTGCAGCACCCCTGAAAAATCTGATTTCAAAAATATATATAAATAAATAGTTTATAAACATCTATACATATGTTCCTCACAAAAGTAGCACGCTGGGATTTTCTACTCAGTACCACCTACACTAAATAGGGGTGGCAGGTAGTCTAGTGGTTAGAGTGTTGGGACAGTAACTGAGAAGTTGCTGGATTGAATCCCTGAGCTGACAAGGGAAAAATCTGTCATTTTACCCCTAAGTAAGGTAGCTAACCCACGGTTCCCTAGGCGCTGAAGACGTGGGGGGGTAGAAGACAATACAGTCTAGCTATAGGCAGCCCCCCTGCACCTCTCTGATTCAGAGGGGTTGGGTTAAATGCAGGAGACACATTTCAGTTGTACAACTATACAGTCTACTATATAGTAGGATGGGAGACCACTGTAGGTGGTTTGCATCCTTTTCCCTCCAGAGTGAAGTCAGTATGTCCAGCTACAGGTCAGATATTTCATGAGGACGTTAATATCTCAGGGGGGTCACAGAAAACACTCGCTTGGAACACTTTCAAACAGAGGTCAGTCCTGCAATAATATTTTCCCCTTGTGACATTATCCCATTCCCCGAGCGGAGAGGCCATCTGTAAGATGTAATTCCCAAGCTGAGTAAACTTCTCAGAAGAGAGAGGGGGAAAGGATGACGCGCAGAAAGAAAGGCTCTGATATCTTTCTCAATGTGGATAGCTGTGCTTGTGGTTGTGCAGAGTCACAGTTAGTCTGTATTTTTTGTATAGCTTGATGTGTGTTAATACAGTGACATGCCATTTACATTTGTATTATAGTGCAACATGATACTGTAGCTAGGGGAATTAGTGTGTGTGTGTTTGTGGGTTTATCCACGGGCTCAGATTGTAGCTGAACTTGAGTGTCTGTTCAGCAGCCTCCTCATATTGTCCTCATCTCTCGTTTCTCAGCTGCTTGATCAAAACCCTCTGGTTTGGATGCTTGAGTAGAGATTAGCCCTCTCTCAGCAATGAGCTGCTCCTCAAGAGGCACACACTCATCACACACCCACAAACACACAGACAGATTTTGAAACAGCCGACAAATGGAGCCAAACCTTCTGCTTCAGTGGAACACATCAACTCTGTTATTCCTGCCTTTTATCTAACATTTTTCATTGTAGGAATCAGTGTATCATTTGCCCTGAAACTGTTAACTCCACAAGCCAATAGCAGGAGAATGAGTGAGGGGCTTTTAGAGAGGAATGTATCTGAAAGACTGACTTTTCCAGTGGAAGGAGGGGAAGGAGAGGGAGCGGCAAGCTGTGTGTTGTACGAGGGTGTGAGAGAGTGTTTGATGTGGGAGGTCTCCCCTCGTCCTGCTGGGCTGCTCCCTAAGACCTCTCATTAAGCGTGTCATCAAAGGCCCTCTAGCCAACCAATCATAACATTAGCGCTGACATTACCACACAGACACAAGTTTCCTCTGGGCTGTCCACAAACATGTCTGTGCTGAACGCTGAGTTGACCAAGTCATTCCTTCCTGCTGCAAGCGTAGGGGCCATGCTATTCCTGCTATTCCCGCAGAACAGCAAGCCCTGGCCTGGCTGGTTCCCGGAGCTGCAGTCATATAAACACACTGACAGACATACGCTATCACATGTACATTGAACTGACGCACGAGCTCACCACCAAACACACACAGTTATGCACGTGCTCATGCTGGCACACAAATGAGCTTAGATAGTCATCCATTCACAATGTACATACACCTGCACACACACATTTATAAATTGGGCTGTGTGGGCAGTGTTAGTGTGTTTTTGCAGCATTGTCCTTGATTAAAGCAACAGTGACTGCACAGGGGATCAAGTGACAGGAGGAGTGCAGAGATGACTGTCCTCTCTCCTCCCCATATATTACCCTCCTCTCTCCATCGTCCTCCACCCCCCGCCACACACTCCATCACGCGTGACCCCATCTCCTGTCCCAAGGTCAATGGGTCTCCCGTGGCTACCTTGCTTTTAAGCCATCAGACACCCCCATGGGGCACATGGGGAGATCTATCTGTGTCACCCTCCTCCAGGTGATCCCTGGGTAATGCACTGAAGGACATGAGTGCACCGATCAGCTCGGACCTACAAGGGGCTGCGCCACACTCCGACACACTCTCCACCCCTTTTGGTGGGCAATTACAGGCAGGGCTCCCACCGCCATGGGAGAGGCAAACCAATTAGAGAGTGTATTTGCCGTTAAAGGACACTTCTACTGACAAACCTGGCCATAGGGTCGCATGTTTATTATGTCATCTGCTACCACACGGGGGCCATTATTACTGATAAGTGTCACAGTCTGGAGGTCATTGATGGAAATGGGATTCTGTTTTGGCCTCTGATTCTACATGGCCCCAGATTATGCCAATGGCTATCCTGAGTGGTTGATTAGGATCATTTGTCTGAGATTCATATTTGATTCTGTCCCATCACTTATCCCTTTAAAAGGGTATTAACAAATGTCCTGCAAACATCATTGAAGGACGGACAGGAAAGACAAGAAAGGTCAGCGTGTGAGTGTTTTCCTCATAGTGTTCACATAAGCTCTTCACAGAAGATAGATCACATACATACATTAGAGTGTGTGGGTCTTGAAGGTATCTAGCTACACATCTCTGTCTTATCCCTCCAGGCTGTTGGCCAGAAGTCTATTTGAAAGACAAACCCAGTCTCAAAAGGGTTTGCGTTGTTTCCACACAGAACTCCCTGTGTGTGTGTGTGTGTGTGTGTGTGTGTGTTTGCGCTGCTCCAATGCACATTTAAAAGGTGATTAACCAACAGGAGGTGTACACCAGGGGAGCCATGAGTTTCACACCATTAACAGTCCTGTCTACATTAACTCTTTACTTACCAAAAATCTAATGATTATGAACTGCAGTTAATAGGAGTGAGGCATTCTTATTTTCTCTAGAGGATAGCAAGCAGTAATAACAGATTTGACTGCTTGTGGAAAATCCTGAACATTTGAGCCCAAACGGAGCAAGACACTTGGTCATTGGGTTGGAAAGATTGGAAGAAAGAGTTGGTTTAGAGCCACCCACTTAAGAGCATAGGGCCCTATTCACTGAGAGCAAAATTCAGACCTGAGTTACTCGAGTGTAAATGGAACTTTACTCCCTTTCTATGCACTTTTCTTTCCACTCCTATTCTGACCTTGAACTTAAGCATGGGGAGATGGCCAGTGCTCGTGAGGTACGGGTGTGTCTACAGATACGCTGTGTTCTGAAATCGACTTGATTCCCTAATAGTTCCACCACCTTTACGCGTGAGGAGACCATGAATAAGGTCGAGCGAACCTGCCAGTTCCAAGTGGAAAAAGCATCTACTTCATTCTTCCCTAAAGAAATAACAGCATTCTCCATGCAGTGTAGTTTACTAATTGATAAGAGCTATTGATAAGAGCTACTGTAGGTCAATTAGTCACTTGTTTGGAGCAGGGGATTGTAAATACACATAGCAATTGTTTTAGATGATTTGTCCTTATGATCCCTGGAGACGAATGTGAAACCAGCCACATGGAGCAAACTGAAAATGATATCAACATGACATGTATTGCGGCCCCTTTTCCACAGTGAAGTAGGCTATATAGTTGTGCCGTTTATTCCCATTTTAATTGAATGCCCTCGTAATTTGAGGGGATGAAATTTGGAGACCCAAGCTATAGGCTTCTGTAGCGCTGAACCTGCTGAGTTGATTTAAAGTTTTAATTATATGCTCAGGCTTTTCTCAGTTTTATATTACAATTTGTATCATGTTAAATAATAGCCACTATCGGGAGCCACCGTCAGTAATAACCACATACATTTATAACTGTCACTTCAGTGTTAGTTTCCTTCCATTTCTAGCCTCCATTTTGCATTATCCATATTTTTCTTTCCTCTGTCACGACTGTGCTGTTGTTCCTGAGGGTCGGTAGCCATACTGGATCGTATTAGGCTGACGTTAGGCTAACTTTTATTGCGTATCTGAATAGTTATGGAGTTCAGATCACACATAGCAGTTTAAACCTGGAGCCTGGCGCACGGTTCACGACCAGTGACGTCATTAGGCCTGGGCTTCCGGGGCTTCAGCAACATATCATTTTGGTCCAGTCCCAAGCCTTTTGATGGTCCAATAAAAATAAGAATAAAAATGTAATTATTTCAGTCTTATATGTTTCCATAACCAACGACACTATATACTGCGATTGGTCAAGATTACACAATGCAGTGGACCGATCATGTCCCTTGACCCCTCCCCCAGCCCTACAGCGCCGGTTAGATGTCTATGTCATCACTCAGCAAAATGCCTGTCACTCAAAGTCTGGAGCAAAGCACAGAGCAAATATGGATATTCAGAACTTCTTCTGAAAGAGAGGCAAAAAAAGTGAGCAGGTTGAGCATGAGCAGGCAACAGTGAATGAGGTGGAGACGGCAGAACAGCCAGAAAGTCAAAGTGCATCAGCAGCAGAGTTAGCCACAGGTTTGTGCAGGGTTGACAGCAGTGTAGGACGGCTCATAATAATTTCAGTAATGGAGTCAATAGAATGGTATCAAACACAGTAAAGATGAAGTTTCCATGAGGTAGATACCATTCGATTGACTCCATTCCACCATTATAAGCCGTCCTCCCCTCAGTAGCCTCCACTGGTTGACAGGTAGCTAACTAGCCAGTCTCCCTCAGCATAAAGGTTGGCTAACGCTAATACAGTTGCATTAGCGCTCAACTTTCTTAAGCTATTGGGTGTCAGTCAGAGTTATTTAACAGTATATTTAGTGAATGGGCAAGCTATTGATGTTAAAATAACGGAATGGGTTTCGTTTCTGTAGCTAGCTTGACTGACTAGCCACTTCGGTAGCTACTGGCTGGCTAGCTAGCTGAGAGATGAAAGAACATGTTTTCTGACTCAAGCACATAACTTCTTACAGTGACACAGTGCCCCTCCGTGGACTGAAGCTGAACTTTACTACAACTAGATATTTAAAAAATGAATCATAGCGGTCATAACCTATTCCATTCTATAGGTAAACATGTTTATTTCCATATAGCCTATGTAGCTATTTGTAAAAAAAATAATTGGTGAAATTATTTAGTTGAGCTTTTATATATATTACTGTTTTTATTTACTTAGCTACTTACTTTTTCTATTGTTGTTGTAGTATTGTTGAAACTGGAAGTAAGCATCTCATTGCACTGTGTACTCCATGTACAGGTAACTGGAAAAATAAAGTAAACACCAACATAAAGTGTCTTAATAGGGCATTGGGCCACCAGAACAGCTTCAATGAACCTTGGCATAGATTCTACAAGTGCCTGGAACTCTTTTGGAGGGATGTGACACCATTTTTCCACGAGAATTTCCATCATTTGGTGTTTTGTTGATGGTGGTGGAAAACGCTGTCTCAGGCGCTGCTCCAGAATCTCCTATAAGTGTTCAATTAGGTTGAGATCTGGTGACTGAGACGGCCGTGGCATGTGGTTTGAATTGTTTTCAAGCTCATCAAACCATTCAGTGACCACTCGTGCCCTGTGGATGGGGGCATAGCCATGGTAGCCAAAATAATGGCCTGCCCAACAGGGCAGCCCAATTGCTTAATTAATTCAGGGGCCACACCTGTGTGGAAGCATCTGCTTCCAATACACTTTGTATCCCTCATTCACTCAAGTGTTTCCATTATTTTGGCAGTCACTGTTTTTTAATCATGTGTACAGTATATGACAAATAAACAAACTTGAAATTGAATTTAGAAGGGAAGGGGAAGGGTTAAATTGTAGGTGAAAAAAAAAAAACACATTGTTATTACAGTACATTGGCCCTTAAATTATGTGTCCTCAAATGCTATGCAATCAAAAAATCTAATCAGATTAGCTGGTAGAACTGACTAAATTAAATTAATCAGAGGTCTTTATACTTATTATTTCTCATGTCTTTATATCCATATAGCCTAGGGGCTATGTTGCTTCTTATCTGTTATGCTTGGAGTTGGGTTGCTCTGTTATGCAGACACTTGAATTTTTCTTTAGGACACTTGAATTTTTCTTTACAGCTGAGTTGCCCTGGTCGTGTCAGTACTTTAAAATGAACCAATGACACGTTGCACCTGTACCTTGCTACCTTGCAGATGAGCCAAGGAGGAGGACAGATAAGAACAGCAGGCCAGTGGAGTACTTAGAACAGCAGCAGCCAGGGGCAACTGGTAGGGAAGAAGAGAAGGTTGATTTAGGTGACCCAGACACAGGCCCTACACAAGTATCCCCTTGGCCGTTTTGGATTGCAAAACTAAAGACAAACACCAGAATTTATTGCTACATACACCAGATAGGTACAGTGAAAAAGTTATGTTTTACAGTGTCAGCCACTGTTGTGCAGCACTTTAAAGTAAATTGCATTGCTCAAGGGCACATTAACAGATTTTTTGCCATTATCAACTGAGGTATTTGAACCAGCAACCTTCCAGTTAAAGGCCCAACATTCTAACCGCAAGGCTACCTGCCACCCCAGTAGACAATGGAGAGAGAGAAACCAGACAAGACACAAAGAAAGATGGAGCGAGAACAGAGGTGGGTTCAGAACACTGTAGACTGTATCACTTCAAGCTACTCTATAGATTCTAATAAGTTGTATTTATTTGCAGAAATTACAACAGGTGAATTACAGACAGTGAAAAAGTAAAACATGGTTTACAGGGGCCTAAGGCACAGCAGTCTAAGGCGGCAATGCATCGCAGTGCTTGAGGCGTCACTACAGACCTGGGTTTGATCCCAGGTTGTGTCGCCTGGGCCAATTGGAGGAGTGTTTGTCCGGGCGAGATGTCTTTGTGCCATCGTGCTCTAGCAACTCCTTGTGGCGGACTGGGCGCATGCAAGCTGACTCTGGTCGCCAGCTGTACAGTGTTTCCTCCGACACATTGGTGTGGCTAGCTTCAGGGTTAAGAGAGCAATGTGTTAAGAAGCAGTGCGACTTGGCATTTTAGTGTTTTGGAGGACGCATAGCTCTCGACCTTTGCCTCTCCGAGTCCGTACGGAGTTGCAGCGATGGGACAAGACTGTAACTACCAATTGGGGAGAAAAGGGGGTAAAAAGTATGACGACAAAAACATGGCTTACAAAGCCAGAAAGTCAAAGTGCATCAGCAGCAGAGTTAGCCACAGGTTTGTGCAGGGTTGACAGCAGTGTAGGACGGCTCATAATAATTTCAGTAATGGAGTCAATAGAATGGTATCAAACACAGTAAAGATGAAGTTTCCATGACGTAGATACCATTCGATTGACTCCATTCCACCATTATAAGCCGTCCTCCCCTCAGTAGCCTCCACTGGTTGACAGGTAGCTAACTAGCCAGTCTCCTCAGCATAAAGGTTGGCTAACGCTAATACAGTTGCATTAGCGCTCAACTTTCTTAAGCTATTGGGGTCAGTCAGAGTTATTTAACAGTATATTTAGTGAATGGGCAAGCTATTGATGTTAAAATAACGGAATGGGTTTCGCTTTCTGTAGCTAGCTTGACTGACTAGCCACTTCGGGTAGCTACTGGCTGGCTAGCTAGCTGAGAGATGAAAGAACATGTTTTCTGACTCAAGCACATAACTTACAGTGACACAGTGCCCCTCCGTGGACTGAAGCTGAACTTTACTACAACTAGATATTTAAAAATGAATCATAGCGGTCATAACCTATTCCATTCTATAGGTAAACATGTTTATTTCCATATAGCCTATGTAGCTATTTGTAAAAAAAATAATTGGGGAAATTATTTAGTTGAGCTTTTATATATATTACTGTTTTTATTTACTTAGCTACTTACTTTTCTATTGTTGTTGTAGTATTGTTGAAACTGGAAGTAAGCATCCATTGCACTGTGTACTCCATGTACAGGTAACTGGAAAAATAAAGTAAACACCAACATAAAAGTGTCTTAATAGGGCATTGGGCCACCAGAACAGCTTCAATGAACCTTGGCATAGATTCTACAAGTGCCTGGAACTTTTGGAGGGATGTGACACCATTTTTCCACGAGAATTTCCATCATTTGGTGTTTTGTTGATGGTGGTGAAACGCTGTCTCAGGCGCTGCTCCAGAATCTCCTATAAGTGTTCAATTAGGTTGAGATCTGGTGACTGAGACGGCCGTGGCATGTGGTTTGAATTGTTTTCAAGCTCATCAAACCATTCAGTGACCACTGTGCCCTGTGGATGGGGGCATAGCCATGGTAGCCAAAATAATGGCCTGCCCAACAGGGCAGCCCAATTGCTTAATTAATTCAGGGGCCACACCTGTGTGGAAGCATCTGCTTCCAATACACTTTGTATCCCTCATTCACTCAAGTGTTTCCATTATTTTGGCAGTCACTGTTTTTTAATCATGTGTACAGTATATGACAAATAAACAAACTTGAAATTGAATTTAGAAGGGAAGGGAAGGGTTAAATTGTAGGTGAAAAAAAAAACACATTGTTATTACAGTACATTGGCCCTTAAATTATGTGTCCTCAAATGCTATGCAATCAAAAAAATCTAATCAGATTAGCTGGTAGAACTGACTAAATTAAATTAATCAGAGGTCTTTATACTTATTATTTCTCATGTCTTTATATCCATATAGCCTAGGGGCTATGTTGCTTCTTATCTGTTATGCTTGAGTTGGGTTGCTCTGTTATGCAGACACTTGAATTTTTCTTTAGGACACTTGAATTTTTCTTTACAGCTGAGTTGCCCTGGTCGTGTCAGTACTTTAAAATGAACCAATGACACGTTGCACCTGTACCTTGCTACCTTGCAGATGAGCCAAGGAGGAGGACAGATAAGAACAGCAGGCCAGTGGAGTACTTAGAACAGCAGCAGCCAGGGGCAACTGGTAGGGAAGAAGAGAAGGTTGATTTAGGTGACCCAGACACAGGCCCTACACAAGTATCCCCTTGGCCGCTTTGGGATTGCAAAACTAAAGACAAACACCAGAATTTATTGCTACATACACCAGATAGGTACAGTGAAAAAGTTATGTTTACAGTGTCAGCCACTGTTGTGCAGCACTTTAAAGTAAATTGCATTGCTCAAGGGCACATTAACAGATTTTTTGCCATTATCAACTGAGGTATTTGAACCAGCAACCTTCCAGTTAAAGGCCCAACATTCTAACCGCAAGGCTACCTGCCACCCCAGAGACAATGGAGAGAGAGAAACCAGACAAGACACAAAGAAAGATGGAGCGAGAACAGAGGTGGGTTCAGAACACTGTAGACTGTATCACTTCAAGCTACTCTATAGATTCTAATAAGTTGTATTTATTTGCAGAAATTACAACAGGTGAATTACAGACAGTGAAAAAGTAAAACATGGTTTACAGGGGCCTAAGGCACAGCAGTCTAAGGCGGCAATGCATCGCAGTGCTTGAGGCTGTCACTACAGACCTGGGTTTGATCCCAGGTTGTGTCGCCTGGGCCAATTGGAGGAGTGTTTGTCCGGGCGAGATGTCTTTGTGCCATCGTGCTCTAGCAACTCCTTGTGGCGGACTGGGCGCATGCAGTTTCTGACTCTGGTCGCCAGCTGTACAGTGTTTCTCCGACACATTGGTGTGGCTAGCTTCAGGGTTAAGAGAGCAATGTGTTAAGAAGAAAGACTGGCATTTTAGTGTTTTGGAGGACGCATAGTTTCGACCTTGCTCGGGAGTCCGTACGGGAGTTGCAGCGATGGGACAAGACTGTAACTACCAATTGGGGAGAAAAGGGGTAAAAAG